>NW_015150474.1:299518-319171 GCF_000732505.1 Cyprinodon variegatus
GGAAGGACAACATGTAAAGCATGATGCTTTAGATACATGGTATACGTTGTTTGTAGTGTTCTAACTGTGATGTCCTTTTGGTGGGAAACTGGAGTAGCTGCAGGCATTCAATGAAAGCGCTTTGAATGACAGTTCGTACAAGGGCAAGCATGTGCTGTCTCCTACTCTTCAATCTTGCTATCACAACGTCACATCGTCACCGTGTTTGACCCCAAAGCTCTAAATCCTACACCCGCTTGTCTTCTACGTACCACTTCATCCAGCTTCCTTTCTGCCCCACCTTCCCTGCATCCATCACGTAAGTGACTGGATGTGACACAGTTTTAATGTTGACTGCATTAGATGCACTCCGGACCATTTTAATGTAATGGGATTGTTCTGCTGAGCTTGCCCCCAAAGTGGGAACATGGAGATGGGGGTTGTAGTTGCATCTAAAGTAGATGCAGTGCAGAGTTGGGGGCCTGTTGGGGTCAAGTGATTGCATGTAATGGAATACTGAAAAAGTTCTGGGGCGTAATAAGGTACCATGACAGCTTAGAAATACTAAAATGACAAAAAAAGAGTCTGAGAAATGAATGACACTGCCTTGTCAAAAGTGAATACTAAAGTAAAGATAGAGGTAACTTGGGGGGAATGTGGAAATACATACACAAGAAATATTTGAAGCACTTTTAGTATGTTATTAACACTCAAAATCAACACATAATCTGCTCGGATGCAATAGTATCTCATAAGGGTTTCCATTACAAAAAAATAATAAATGCATACAGAAGCTAAGCAGGTGTATAAAACATATTAGTCGTAATCATGTGCAAAAAGGCTTTCAAAAACATGCTCCCCTTTCATACAATGGTGTCACTGTGTGTTTGAAGCAGCTATTGAATGATGGGCTCTTCCTCTGTGCTTGCAGACAGAATAGCTAGATGACTCAACATGTCTCAGGTCACAACCATGCATAGTGCTTAAACAAGAAAATCAGAGTTCCCACTAAGGCCTGTTGTGCATTAACTTCCAAAGATGAACAAGGTTAGGGTGTGAAGAAGAGGAGAAAAGAAGAAGACTGCATAAAAGCATAAACCCCCACTAGGCTGTGGTGCAGGGATGACACGTCTCTTCAGGCCAATGAATGCAGTACGCTCACCAACCAGAAAAGTGAGGACTGACAGGGGAGTGAGCAGTGATTTGGAGCTGACAAAGAATAAAAAAAATATCAAAGTTATTTCGGGAGATGCAATGGTGGCATTCTATTTATATGTTTTTAAAGTAAAACAGAGATAATTTTACTGAGACTTTACCCCACAAACCAACAATGAGTAGTACAAATTATGAAAAATAACATTAAATAGTGTTAAAAGGTTTTCATATTCAGCACACTTTATTTCATTACTCCTAAACTGTGTGCGATTTGAAGTTGACTAATATGGCTAAGTCCCCAGGTTGAGCAATGGTTGTAGTAGCATCATGATGCAGGTCAGAGGGATAGGATAATGGATAGACCTACATACAAGAAATCCACAGGAACAACCCAAAAACCAGTACTAGTGTAAAAGAGTTTGGATTAAACAAAAATGTTCTAGGATGATTTAGTTCAGATATAAATTGGACCAAAATTGAGGCATGCAGCATATCTTTGAAATCCATGTTTACAGATTCTTTCCATCCAATGTAACAAGGCTCAGGTTCTTTCACGAAGACTCAGCTAAAACTACAGTCAGAATATCTTGCATTGAATCCTACAAAAAAAACTTTTAATTATGTAGTCTTAATATAAAAAAATGTGAGAAAAGTCAAAAACACTATTTATAGAGCTCTGTATTTTGTAGAGTACAGTGTCAGAATCCTTTTAGAGCAAAACACTCTGAGCATTATAGAGCGAGAGTTAAATATGTGGAGAGATCAACATTTTGTGTGACTCTTCTTAAGATATATACGTCTATGTAAACATACGCACAGATAGCTGTCAGGCAGGGAGGAACAGATCTTTGGCAAAAGCAAGGATTAACACTTTATGCTAGTAGACCAAAAACACAGAGGCTTTTCTTGTCAAAACACATTTAAGTTCAATAGATGAGAAGCAAACGAAAGATATGGATGCTTGAATCTTTGCAGCTAAGCAAACAAACTTCACTTCTACCAGGATTGAATGAAATTTACTCAAAATTAATTTCTTATGTTTGGTCAAAGCTTAAAACATTCGGGGGGAAAAAGGGGGGGGTTGCAGCAACGGTTTTCACTGAGAGATAAAAGCAAAGTTGTGATCCCTGTACTGTCATATAGAAACATTCCCATTAGGCGAAAGGTTGAAAAAAAATAAGTTGTTAGAGGATTTCAGGCAGGAAGCCGCTTCCAGAAAGTGAGAGGGACAAAAATCAAAGAGCGAGTCTCATGCCGCAGAGAGGTAAACTATGTCAGTTGTTTTTTATGGGCCAAAACAAACGCCTGGTCCACAGGGTTTATGCAAGGTCGTGTACTCATGTCCATGTATACACACACAGACACACAAACTGGTAGTTTTTTTCCCCCTTTTTCTTCTGGTGAGGTCATTTTCCCGGCTTTCTGCGTTGTAACTCTCCTGCCCTGAATCCTCTGTAGAACTAAAAGACTTGACCGACCCCTCCTCTGAGCCCCAGAGAGAAACTAGAAGAAAATATAGCCCTAATGCTGGTTTAACCTACTCTCCAGACTCCATAGGGCTTCTTTTCTATAGATGGACTTTAACAGTGTGAGGTGATGAGGCCTGATACACATACTTCATAGATAAGAACAAGATATTTTTTTAAAAGGGCTTTAAAACTTGAGTAGATTAATGGCAGTGAGTTAAAGCACTTAACATGTTTCCTGGTATGATGCTGGTTATATGAGCGAGCTGTGGCTAAGGTAAAAAAAAAAATTCTAGATGAAACGTCAGAATACAATTTATATCACTGTAAATTTAGGGCTAATTCAATGCAAAAATGCCAGTGATAACAATCCCCCACCCCAGAAAAAACACCCTGTTCTTCATTAGTTTGATGTTTAAATCAACCAGCTTGTTGTGGCTCATGCCCTTGGTAAGGCAAGATAAGGCTATCAGCTTCCATCATCGCTAAACAAGATTGAGCAAAGTACATTAAGCAGAAAAACACAAACAAATCACAAAGGCTTGGGGAGGCTCGGCTCTTTATCTAATGTTTGCGGCTAACTGGTAGCGTCAGCTGGTGGGAAATGGGTCTGCATCTAATAGATTCTGACCCACCATTTCCACACGGCCATGTGAACAATGCACAGCAGCGCCATTATCTTATTGCTAATGCTATCCTTCCTCAAGTTCAAAACAAGCCAAACAAACACAAGAATCTGAGACCTGAGGAAGAGAGAACAAGGACCATCAGAAAGAGGCACCAGAAATTCAGCTCCATAAAGGAATCTAGGACAGAAATGTTAGATGGATGTATTTATTTCTGCAAAGTTTAACTTTAATATGGATTGATGACACAAAAATCTCATTTTCAGCATTTATCTCTGTTGACTTTTATGATTATGGCTGGTCCTCCAGAGAGTGAAGGAACAGTGAAGAGGCTCAGATTCAAGTTGCTTAAGGCCCAGTGTGAAGCTACAGTATGGGATGATCTATGAAGTTATGTCATCTACTGGTGTTAATGAATTAGGCTTATTCAAATCAAATGTCAGCACTGCCAGGGTACCAATACCTGCTTAATAAATAGTCATTTTGCCTGATTGACCACCAACCTGGGCAGACATGAAGCCCACAGAAGATCCGTAGAATATAATCTAGATTAGAAGATAATTTGAAACATCAGATTCAACAATGCAGAAGAGCTTCAAAAATCCACTTTAAAGGCAAACTGGGCTTCATAACACCTCTGTACAGCTACAGGCTAATCGTTTCTATACCACGGCACATTTATTAAGCAATGCAGAAGGGCTCTAAACAAGTATTGGATTGGTAATTGATTTTAGTAATATAATATTGACATTAGTAAATAGACATACTGGAATTCCTTCATTAGAAATGCTATTTTAAATTGACTTAATAAAAGATTTAAATGTTTAAAGAACAGGTTTTGGTAGTTTTAAGCCAAAATCAACAGAAATAAATGCTTGGAATATGTTACATTGAGTGTAATGGGTCTACCAAGGCTCTACTATTCAAACAAAATAAATAACTAAAAACATGTTTATGATCATTTAAACTTATTGAGCTCTACCTGTAGCCATTAAAACTTTGCACAAATGATTGTCTGTTGGCCCTTAACCGCTTGTGAGCAACTTCCAATAATACCATTTAGATGTCTCTCTGCACCACAAACCACCTACAACAAGCCAGAATTAGCTTTGTTATCGATCTGATCTTCTAAACCCTCTCACAGTGACCCCAGAGGTCATGATTTATGTATTAAGCAGCTTTTTAAAGAAATCCATTTTCCTGTCCAGCCCCTGATGTACGTCTAATGCCGCACCATGCTGGTAATCAGAGATCGGCCGGGTGTTTGATTCTGACCAACCCCTCCCCACCACCTTTCATGGTTCACACCGCACCTCAACATCTTGTCTCACAACACCTCGGCTGCCCAATCAATACTACAAGGCTCCTGGTTCAACTAAAGACTCCTCCACCTCCCTGCCCCTCAGTTCTCCATTATTTCTCCACTTTCTTCCGTTCTTTTGCCATCTCTCTTCACAGCAGGAGGCACCTCAATCAGGATGCTCGCATCTGGGCTTGTGAAGAGTCCAGATCAAAGTGCGACAAGAATACCAGAGAGAAAAAGTTGAGGAAAGGTAGAAAGAATGGTTGTTTAGGGAAGACTATAAAAAGATGAGCATTTGGACTTGTGGACAGGCTGCTTTGGCTGTCTCTGAGGGCCTCACTCTTGTGTGCAGACGTCAATAACGTACCATTTGGGGGGGAGTGAAGTGTGTATTTAATAAAGGTCAAGGGAAACATCGAGAGGACGAGGAAAGAGTGTACGTGAGTTCAAGAGAGGGATTATCCCACTAAACACAAGGAGTTTTAACCCACATTAGAGGAATGGATTTTTTTTTCATCTAAAAAGACCAAAGTTCTCAAAGTGTCTTTTCAAGAGTTTTTCTGACCTTCACACATCCAATATATAAGACCATGGGGCTGCATGTGAAAAATACTTTCCATAAAAGGGAAAACGGAAGTATTTTCAAAGTTGCATTTCTGAGAGTCCAAACATTAAAGGATTTTAAAAAATGAGATTTGAAAGTAACATTTCCATCTTCCTGTAAGCAGGGTCTCGCTGTGACAGAGATGTTACAGCTCGGCTAATTAGAGCTGGCGGAATAGAACATGTGCGGAGATATCATCTATTGTTCCTCATCACTCTAATGAGCTTAAATGTCTTTGTCTTTATTCATCAGCTCAAAGGTTGCAGAGTCGATGTCATAGTCATTTCCGTTTACTATACTTCACAGCGCCTTGTAGAAGTATCCGTACCCCTCAAGCATCACCACATTCTTTCATATTGAAAAGACAAACTTAAGGATAAAATGATGTATAAGTTCTAACTTTATTATCAGAAACAGTCTGAAAAACCTGTAGATGTGTAATTAACCTCATCCCCAGTAAAATATTTACAGTATACACAATCTACCTTAATAATCCCCCTCATAGCTCACTGTAGAATAAGCCCAACTGCTCTGCGAAGACCTAAGGGGGTAGTTAAGAACATCCATGAAAAAAATGTTAGATTTTAAACAACCTTCAAAGATTGTTGTTCAATGCGGCATCTGAATAGCGATTCAGCTTGAACTCTTTCAAAACATGGGCATCCACACAAACTGAAAAGTCAAGGAGAGGATTAAACAGAAGGCCTACTCTAGAGGAGCTGCTGAGATAAGCAGCTCAGGTGGAAGAAGTCTTCAAAAGGAAGAAGTGAACTTTACAAATCTGGCCTTTATGGAAGAGTGTGAGAGGAAGATGGCTGAAGTTCTGTAGGAGTGTACCTTAAGCCATGTATTGGATACAGTGAGGTTCTCTGGTAAAATCCAATCATACTTCAACACTGTGGTGGAAAGCTAGCACTGTTCATCCTATTATAAACAGGATAAAGGAAGAATCTTGCAGTGGAGATACTTTGGTTAAGAACAGGAAAAACACCTGGGAATAATATACCAAAATATGTTATGGAAATGTGGCAAGACTTAAAAAACGTATTCTCACAGAGGCTCCAAAACCAATCTTACTGAGTTTAAGCTATAAACAAGGAGTGGCTATCTATAGTTTTACATAAACACAGCTGTAATTGGAGTTTGGTTTCTACGAAGCAATCATTCAGGGAATCAGAATATTGAAGATATAAAAGAGACTTCTTAAGTTTTATAGTTAAAAAAAAGAATTAAAACCATTATCCTTTTAATTCCACTTCACAGACATGCACTACTTCTGGTTTAACAATTTCACAAAATCCTACATATCACACTGAAGCTTGAAGCAAATGAAGTTAGAAACAGTAAGGAGCGAGATCTAGAAAACAGAGGAGAAGTGCATGGAAGAATGAGAGGCGTGAGAGCACCTTAGCCCAACCCAGAGTGCTGAAAGAAGGCAAACTTGTGAAGAGGTGTGCAAGGACAACAGAGATAGACCTGTTATCATGTATTAGGGGTCCCAGTTAGAAATGACCTTGAACAGGCGAGCGTGCATAGAGCACACACACACACAAGAGGGGGTCACAGGACAGAAAGAGCCACTGTGTCAGGTCACAGAGCGCAGAGAGAAGGATATAGGACTTGAGGGATTCGATATGACTAATATGAGGGGTTCTGCAGGGTTTGAGCAGAGGGGAGACTAGCGATACAGCCAGGGGTGACTGACACTGTTGATCTGTATCACACATCAGAGTGGATCATACAAACCAGAGCAGACCAACCTCACAGTCAAGTATGGACACACACTTTGCAAAATAACACTTTGTAACTCATAAGCACAATGACAGCCCTGCTTTATTGCATGAAAATATGTTTAAACCCTAAACATTTTTTCAGCACTTAAGACTCTTAGATTTCATCTCCAAGATGACACAAAGAGGAAATTTATTCCATTGAAATGCAGCCTAAAGCTAAAAGCAACCACAACAACGTCAAAAAACTTCTTCACCAAAACTGTTATTTCAGTTCCTCAAAGGAAGAGTTCAAAGATCCGCACCTAGCAGGATGGGACAGGGTACTGCGTGGATTGCATGTCTATCAGGTTACACACTTCAAAGAACCGCTGCCATGCACAGCCAGCGATGAGAGCAAAGAGGCCAACTAAAGAGCCACATTGTCATTCTGCCAATATGGCCACTGCCAGGGAAAAGATAGCTCATTTTTTCTAATATAATTGCAGGGTTTTTTTCTCTTTTTTCTGCATCTACAAAGGTTCTTAAGAATATGATCTCTTCCTTTGAATTTGCTGAATGGGTTAAACATTCTCTGACGGCACTGGCTTGGCAGATAATGCTGATGACCCATAGATGGCACTGTTGGCTCATGGTGTAAGTTTGTGTTGCCCGGCTTTCAAAAGGTGGAAGATGAGGAGGGAGGAATATCCACTTTTAAAAATCACCAACTTTCATCTACAAGCAAGTGGGCTTTGCCCGCTATAATGTTCTAAGTTAAAATGTATTCAAACTTCCACAGAGTAAGTTTTGAAGTTTGAATTATGTAATCTTGTTCATTGCTTTTCATAAATTATTTTCTACTTATTTTTAGTGTTTTTTTTAGACAGGTTTTGTTTTATAAAAATTATATTTTCTTTCCTCTTTCAATGACCTGACGTAACATTTTCTGTGTTTTACAGATATTTTCTAATTCTGTAAAACATGTCATCACAACTATCTTTACTCAAACTGTTTTTGATAGATTGCTTTTAAATAAACTTTTTATTTTTATATTTTGGGGAAAATAAATCAGTTTTTAATACAATTATTTGAAGGAAAAACACAATTCTAAAATGTTTATTCTTAATTATAGTTGCCTATCAAATCCTAAACAATTAAAAATAACTGAAAAATGTTACATATTGAAATTTTCAAAACTTTCTTTTGAAAATAGCACCTAAAACTCACCATGCTGACTGAGAACATAAAGACAAATTTCAAGTTCCTTTTTTTTTAAAGAAAATTAACTAAATAAATACAACGGAACACCAATATATATGCAGGGCCCCAGATCAGAGTGGGAAACAGCCTCAGAGAGCAGCAGCTGAGCTGAAATCTGAGCCATCAAGTTGTACTCTTATGGTTGCCATCACTCAGTAAGCAAAAGAGGAAGCCTGTTGTTTATGGTGAAGGATTGTTGATGACGGTGAGAAGGGTAAATGGGGACATGACTGGAGTTTCTGCAGGCCTGCAAGGGCCCCATGGGAGTCCAACTGCCCTGATCTATGGCCAGTCAGACTGAAGAGGTCAGGCCAGAAGAGCCCTGGAAATGGGAAATTAGCAGGCTTTTGCAATTAAAGAAATGGCCACAGGCAAGGATGGTATTGCATCACATGCAACATAAATATTTAAATGTGCATGTGAGATGGTGTAAAAACAGAAAGCAGGCTGTGTGAAGTAGCCTTAAAATGCAGCAAAGGACAACATGAAAAAAGTCCCCCCATTTAAAAGACTGTGTAAAGTTGGGCGATTTATAAAGAAGATGATAAAAAAAGGAGGCAGAGGTTTGTAAAGCCCCCGGGGCAGGCTGACTAGCCTTTGCCACTAAGCCTGAACGTGTGGACATGCTGAAGCCCCGGAGCAACCCTGCGTTCCAGATAAACATGTCTCCACATCAGCTCTTTAGAGAGGGACCAAAAGAAAACAATATCCAGTCTTTCTTCCAGCACATCGAGCTTACACTCATCTGAAAAAATAAACTCCACAATCCCCATAACAGACGTTTACATTTTGACGAGGCGGGCTAAAATAGGAGGCTGTGTAGGGGGTGCAGCGGGGATAACGTGTTTCACCACACAGGATCAATCCCCGCACACTGTTTGCGCTGACAGCAGGAAGAGCTTTTGCTGCTGTTGAAGTTTCTGTCCAGGTAGCTTCCTCATGGCTGCAGGCGGTCAGATAGGCAGCGCTGAGTTAACCACACATGCACTTATCTCAAAGCTGTCAGTCACCCACCCCTGCACCGCAGTGGACCACCGAGGTCCTCATACATAATTTGCCATCAAATGAATATTTTCTCAGCGTCCTGGCAAACGGGCTATTTGATGAAAAATTCATTAGGTGATTAATTTTTGTATCTGATCTTCTGTCAACTGAGATAAAAAAAAAGAAAGAAACTTCCTGTGAAGCTATTGTTGAAGGGCACCTCTCTCCAACTTTGCACATAAAACTTTGATCAACTGATGCAGCCTGCACACTATTGTTCCGGAGAGAAGCGGATAGAAAAACTAACTACACTTGCAAGTCAAGTTATGGCATACTAAATGAGACAGACTAAAAGCACCAACATGACTTTTTACTTCTCTGAGCAGATTAGTTGCACATGAAAACAGGTGTTGGAAAGAGTGCAGCGATTCAGCTGATGCTTCAACATAAGCAGCAGCATAATGCTGCACTATGAGCACGCGGAAGGTTAGAAATCCATTATACAGCTTTCATTCATTCATGCATTCATCAACATCCAAACTAAAGCTAAATAAAAGCTTCTTTCAAATCACAATGACCATACTTAAGGAAGAAATTAAGGAAGTGCAAGAGAGAGGGCGAAAGGTGATTGACAAAAGCTCTGTTAAATTCAAAAACACTTAGAAATTCTGAAGGTATATTAAAAGCTTTTGCAAGTCATATTGTAGTGGTTCAATCAATGAGTTAATGTAGATAGTTATGCTTATAGGGAGAAAAAATCTCCAGTGGAGGTCTGTTTTACAGTGGGTCTGGATGCTTTAGGGCACAGGTGTCAAACTGGTTCCAGAAAGGGCCATGTTGCTGCAGGTTTTCTTTCCAACCAAGCTATGGCACACCAGACTCCATTCATCTCATCAAGTCATCATGTTAAGACTGGACTCACTTGATGAGATGAATGGAGTCTGGTGGGCCATTGCTAGGTTGGAAAGAAAAACTGCAGCCACACCTTTCTGGAAGCAGTTTGACATCCCTGCTTTAGGGTCAACAACGAAGATAGGAATGTCCTGAAACTACGATACCGATAGAGAAGCTTTGAGTATTGACTGATACCAATAATGACCCGATACAATATCAGCAAGAATCATGCACACTTTTATAACTAATTTTATAGTGTGGAATGATAAAAAAAGGCTTGATCAAGAGATATTTGTCAAACAGAGGACAATATTTAACAACATCAGGTAAGAGAACAGCGGACTCATTTCCTATCAACCAAAGAGTTACATAAACTTAAAACAGATTTGGATAGAAGCAAAGTGTTACTTTGAGTTTTCTAATATCTGAGATTTTAGAGGCAGGCCTAATTTTTTTGGCTGATATCAGATCGACTTCTCATGTCAATATCAGATCAGGACACCCCCCAGTGAGAATCCAATTTTAGGAATGATTGATCTTTGTAAAATCTTCTCAATACGTTCTAGATTGGCTTCCAGAACAAAATTGGCTTTTCTTAACAGCTTGTTGAGCGTCTTCAAGTCAACTGCTCTGACCCTGCACCAACAATTGATCATTGTAAAAAAGATTAGACTCACAACAATGGACTTATTAAAAAATGTAGTAAACCATATCAGTGGAACATAATTTATTTCTTAAGACAAACAGAGTGAAGATTAGTCCGAATAGTGCAAATCAGTAAGGATACTTAACCCAAAATAGAAGTGCATCAGAGGTAGCAGGATGCATACTATGGATATTATTATTTTATTTAACATAGCGACCTCCCAATGTTACTATCCACCGCACAGGAGCTATATAATTTTCCACAATCAATTGCATGATTTGATATACAGGCATAGCCCACCCCATGGAGATTAAAATACATTATTATGTTACGTTTACTGTGTAAAACTAATGCAAATATAGGAAGAGGGTTGTAGTTGTTTTTTGGAAAGGCTGTTGTCCAAATTTGACAAAAATAATCCATCCATCTGTTTAACCTTACAGATTTAGCAGAGAAGTTTGGGGTTTCTTGCATTATACCATAGTATTCTAACGGTTAATCCAATAAAAGGTGATATAACAGGAGCTTGAAACAAGATCTGGGAGTGACAATTTGAGCAGTTCAGTAGGAGAGTGAGAATTAATACGAGCCAATCTTCATAAGCAGCAAGAAGTGAGGATCTCCAGGAAGAAGGAAAATGCAAACATATAGAATTGAATCAGATTTTGAAAAGGCAGTAGTGAAGACAAAACACAGCAACTGGCAGAGACAAGCGGGCCATCCTGTACATCCTGGATCAGAAATGTACATTTAAAGGCCCACTGGCCTACACTGTAAAAAAAAAAAAAAAATGACCTTAAAGCTTTTTTATTTTTTAAAAAAAAAAAAAAAAAAGCAATATATTTTTTTAAATAAGTGATTTTTTTTTTTTTCTTAAATTGAGAAGGCATGTGAGACACTTTGCAAATGGAACAAGACAATTTAAATTAGAAAAATTATTTGAAGTGAATTTTATCTAATTGTCTTATTTTAGTTAAAACACAATTTCCATTGGCGACTAATCACATTTACCTACTCAAATTAAGGGTAAATACATTTAATTTAATATTTTTAAGAACATCTTCTTCTTTGCAAATGACATTTTTACTTATATCTAGATAATTTTTGCAGTGTAGGGTAGAGACCCAGGAAAAAGTGAAAAAAGTGCACAATATGGCAAATCCCACAAGAAACCTCAGGTTCTATGTGGGAGCAAAGAAACCTGCTTCGTAGTCCCGTTTTAAAAAAAATTCAGCTGCATAAAAGGCTCTATAACACAAAGGAAGTTTCCATTTCTTATTTTTTTAAGAGTCTTTCACTAGGGCTTCTCTTAACATTCTAACCATGATGCCACCCAAATTTCTCTTCCCAGTCTCTATGTTTGTTCTCTGTTTAAGAGGATTCTGCATGTGCCCCATAGTTTCTCCTGCGTAATGGACAAATAACACTGTCAGGACTTTCACCAGCAACATGAGATAGAAATAGGGATGTTTTTAAAAAGAACACAGTACACTATCCAGCATTATCCAGTCTCTAAACATTTTTTCTCTGTCCATCGCATGATTGGTTTTTGCTGATCACTGTCAAGCAATTAGGTTGAAGGGCTTAAGTCTGAACTTGATTTTTAAGAGTTGCTGCTAGTTTTTTGTAAAATTATAACCCTAACCCTAAACTCTTTTAACTGCTGGCAAGTTTTTACTTCTCCTCTAACTTACCTTGATCTTTATTCCCACATCCTTAACTAAATAATGTGCCAAGATTTATGTTTGACCGCATGGCAGGAACGTTTTGAACTTAAATTGCAGGACCAAAGACTTATCTCTCTTAGTTCAACAAGCCTACGTGCACAATTTTTGTAGGTGTGTATTCCCTGTTGTTCCAAGAGCACAGCAAGTGCAAGGGACCTGACCATGACATTTTATTTGTCTTGAGATGATTCAACCTGTTGTGAGAGATCAACCAAAGAAGCAATGATTTATTGTATACATTGCATATAATTACTTGGAGAACCTCTAATCAGATTAGTTATGTGGATTCATCCATGCAGCACTAATGATCCTTAAATGCTACAGCCAAAGTCTACACAAAGGTTGACAGTTCATGCCAAACAATCTGTTTATCTTGCTGATATTTCACCATGCAAAAAAGATTTATAAACCAATTTTCTGTTGTTAAATTGTATCTTTGGCAGTTTCCCTTTTCTCCAGTAGTGTGCAGGTCCAATAAATGACAGGAGGAGAAATGGTAAAAATAAAAATATTTCACACATTCTTATTGAAGAGAAACCTACCTTAATTTGGTAGAGCAGCTGATACAGATCTTCCACCTCATCCCCTTCAGTAACACTGTAGTTTCTGCTGGTGTCCAGGCTAGAACCACGTATGGTGCGTCTATACAGAGGCAACTCCATTGCATCAGCATACAGCTCTATAGCCTGATGACCCACCGTCTGGTACATGTAGCTGTCCAACTCATCTATGACATGAAGAAAACTCTTTTAGACTCAAATTCTAAAGGATATTCATTGATGACTTGTTTGAAAAAATAAATAAATAAAAATTGGGATGTAAGCAGAAGTCCAAAAAAACTTACTTTAAAATGAGCAGTAATAGTTAGTTTGAGACCATCTAATAACTAAAAATATTCAAAATAATAACTACAACATCAGTCATTTAATTCGGATTTTGTGAAAAATTATTGTCAAAACCCCAATCTTGTGGATGATTCTCTCCTCATACAATTAGAAGTTGATTTTACAGTCTTTTCCCTTTAGGTCAGGACCTGACAGTAATCAAATTCTTATACTGGATTTTAAGTACATATTTACACCTGCATGTATTTGGTGCAATGTGCTTTATAGGGATGTCCTGATCCCATATTAATATTATATATTGGTCCGATATTGGACAAAAAATATACTTTGACATTTGAATATATAAGTGAAACATGCTCAGAAATAATAGAAAATACCTAAAATAATTTCACTAAAAAAATTAGACAAAAAAGGTCAAATGCCATCATATCTAACCATTCTCTATCTCTGTAACTGTATGAGTTACACTTTGTCCATAATGGCCATAGTGTAACTCATCTTTCACAGATGAGTTACACTTTGTCCATAATGGTTAAAGTGTAACTCATCTGTGAAAGAAAAATGCATGTAGCTTTGAGTTCCATCTTGCCAACCTAAATGAAATAAAGCTTCTCAGATTATCTGTGGAACACACTTAAACCACAACTGATGATTTTCTTTACCTGCTTTAGCGGGACGCAGGTTAGCAAGAGCCACGATTTTGTGTCCAGCACTAACACACTTTATCATGTTGAAGCAGCTGTCTTTGCCCCCACTGGAACACAGCATCACAGACAGAAACAGTGGCAAAAGCCACAGTTAAAACAGTAAAGAGTGAAGGAATGAACTGGAGAAGCTAAAATCACACAACAAATCTATTCACCCATATAGATAATAACAGGAGCTTGTTAATGGCAATAAATGGTGAAGATTGCAAAAATGTAAAAGTTCTGAATGAAGACAGACTCTTTAACATGCTCGTTTAGATGTTCAGCAAATTATGAGCCGTTTAGAAAAAGAAGTTTATTTTACCTAATCAGTGCAACCACTTTCATCTTCCTTTAATCTGTCTATCGGCCTATAGATATAAAAATAGGGAATAAACTACAGTGGCAATGAAATAACTGCGCATAGCAACCGGTGAATGTACACAATAACATGTGAGAGGAAGCTTCCGGGTGCGCGAGGACCCCATTAACCATCTTAGAGGACCTTCAATATGCCTGAACGAAAATTTAGATTTTTATAAAATTGGTTCGTTTCAAAGTTTTGCTAAATATCAGGGGCTTGTTCGCGCAAAATAACAATTGCTGCATAATGATAGTTTTGGCACAGTATTACGGATGACAAAATATATATTTCTTAGAGTTTGCAAAATTAACTGACTATTTAGATATCTACAGTAAATATGTCAGGGAAAGGTATCTTGTGTTTTTAAAAAAGGAATTTTTTTGTAAGAGCAACAAAAAGACTACACGTTAAAGCAAGAAAAGCTTAGTTGTATTGAACAGTTCACACAGAAAGAAACAGAGTAATAAAGAAAAAAAAAACACTTGATCAAAAATTATAGAAGGGTACCATAAGCATAAAAAAACAGCATAAATGATCAGATAAAAATAAATAAAACAAGGAAACCTTCATTGGTTAATAATACTATTTTTGTTTCTTTACTTTAGATGACTTCTAAACTTTTGATTTTTGAATCATTTGATATTTGTCTAAACTCAGTCTGAAATCTAGGTGGCTTTTAAAAATTGATTATAAGCAATACTCAAGTTGAGGAAGGATGGCATCCCCCTTCTTAAAAAAAATCATAAAAATCATTCCCCCTTCTTAAATTACCAACCCCTGTGATATTAACAGCAAATGCAATAATATTGCCCTTTCAACATTTGGCGGGATGTGGGCTTATGATTAGGCTGAGCAAAATAAATAAAATCAAAAAAGTGTCCTACCATGATTATGAAGCTGATCCCAGTGGGAAATTTGTCCTTTGCAAATGTCCCTAAATATGCAGGGCCAATGATCGCCATGGCAGCACAGCGACTGACTGCAGTTCTACTGTAAGGTGCTTTGGTCAAGGTCAATGACCGATGTACCTGACATGTAAAAACCATACCATGCATATTGCTCTAGGTTAATAGATTACATTAATTAGGCAATGTATGCTTGCAAATGCTTTAAATTTCAAAATTCCAAATTGCTCTCAAAATTCCACTATCCCCCTTCTTTTTTTTTTACAATTAGATCACTGGTTATAAGTTAAGTGTCTCTAAAGGCTCATGGGTTGAAAAGAAATAACGTATCTCTCAATAATTATTACATATAATGTGGGCTTGTTTTCTGGTTTGCTATTTATTAACTAAATGGATTTAAGTGCAGATGGGAACATCTGAAGAAGAACTTCTGACTTCAGATTTTGCCTGCATGTATCAAAGATATATTATTGTGTCGTGTTAAAGAAAAAGAATTCTAACATAGCCTTATTATAATTGAAAACTTAAAGCAGTAGGCTAAAGCTTAAAATAGAAGAACTACTTAGAATTAGATTTTTTTTTTGTCTAAGCATTTTGTACAACTAATAATCATTGTAGGTTTAACAGGAATGTGTAGAAATGGTAATTTGCGCAGAATAAAAACAAAATTATATAAATTTCATGCCCTTATGTCTGGTCATCCATCTCTTTGATATAGTCATATGTTTTGGACAAAATTCAGACACAACATATTTTCAATTTCTTGCTTTTTCTTTCCTGATATTTGAAAAATATCCTCCATCACACTTAAAGAGGCTTAAGGTGCTTTATCACATATTTATAATGTTTCTTGTTCAGTCCTCCCAGATTGTTTATTTCTAAAAAGCTCACCTGGTTTCCTGGGACCAAAGCTCATTAGTGCAGCTGAGTTTCTACAGGTTTATATTTGTAATGAAAGGACAGAAAACACTTTTTAACTAAGTATCGCTCCCATTGATAAAAGGCACCAATTATGTTAATGGTGTAAAATAGCTCTATGTATTTTTAGCCATCTCTAGGAAAAATCTTTTACTTTATTTAGAATTATTATCTTACTGCATGATATTAGGGGCTATAACTAAAAAAATTTCCAGTTATATATAAAAAGGATTTTTTGGGGTACAAATAATACGGTGTTCTTTCTCATAATTAATAAATGAAAAGAAATTCTGAAATACTGTTATCACAATAATAGACAAATGTATTTTAAGATTTAAAAATTATAACAGGTTTTCCAATAAATGTGCTCTACACTGCATGTTATGTTTGAAGAAAAATGTAGAGGAAACAAAATTCCAGTTGTACAGGCTACAAGAGATTATTTGTAAGAATAAAATTACTTTTGTTTGCTGTTTGCTTGGTTTATATGGTATTTTTTAGAGTAGGAAAAAAAAACGAAACAATTTTAAACTTTAAGGCAAACTCATGGTACTGCAACAGTGGATGCTGTACTTGTTGTGCTTAAAAGAGGCCGAAAAAGTCCAGGCAGTGGTGTTCACAGGCAGGTTGTGCTCTTCCTCTGAGGGAGCTCTATTTTGCTCAGAGGAAAGCCTTTGATGCTCCTTTTGCTCTGTGTTGTTGTGCCAGAGCAGAATAATTGCAATGCTTTTTGTGCGCTTCCCTCACCTTCTACCCCTAAGCAGGCCAAAGGCAACTGATTCCGTCTGAGAGTACAAAATTGAGAGAGACGTCTTTTCATTCCATCGCTTTTAACTAGATGCCCTTTTTGTTGTTGTCTTGCCTTTTTTTTTAATGTTTTTTTTTTCTTTCAGAATAATTGAAAGAATCAACAAGCTGCAGATGAGCATGATTTTTGTTGCCATAAAGCCAACACAGGCTCAAAATAGAGCTTTTTTTTATTAAGCGAAAATATAGCTCTGCAGTAAAGTGCCCTGAAAATAGATGTTAACCCATCTTACAGTTTTCTTCTTCTTTTGCTTTAATCTGACATAAATGTTTGAGATAACAATAATAATATTCTATATCAAACTAAATAAATCAACTAATACAAAAAACTAAAGCCACCTCCTCAATGTTTGACTGTTTAAAGTATTGGTTAGCAGCCTTCCTAACAGGTTTGTCTTCTTCGTCCATATATTTTCACAAAACTCTGGGTGTTCATTTGGTTTTGATCAACAGTGGTTTTCCAGCTTTATTTAGGGAACAGTTTTGCCCAGTCTCCTTCTTACACCTGGGAAGTAAGGCCCAAAGTGCTTTAAAGCTGTTTAGGTGTTTTTTTGTTGTTGTTGTTTTTTACTTTTGGGGTTATTTTGGTAGCAATTAATGACACTCCTGCAAAATTTCCCCACTGTTCCATGTTTCCTCCATTTGAATATCATGGCTCTCAGAGTGCTAAAGAACCAAATATTTTATTTCCATACTATACCATACCAACTTTATTTATGAAGCACTTTATACACCAACAGGACAGGACCAAAGTCCTGTACACAATAATACAATACAATGCAATTAAAAAATAGAAATGATTGAGTATAAAATACATATTAGTATACAAACAGAATAAAACAAAGGCCCAAGGAAAAAAGATGAGTCTTAAGAAGGGACTTAAAAATAGCAAGAAAAGAGGCCTTCCAAACTAATAGATCTCAGTGCTGTTGTTTATTATCTATTTATGTTTATTAAGATAAGGAATTTATGTTTTATGTTGTTTTCAAGATCTGTGATGTTTTACAATCAGGATTTACCAAGGGGTCAATTACTGTATGTTTTCAAAAGGCATTCCTGGTTTATATAGGTTTTCCTCTTTATAGATAAAACAAATTTTAAAACTGCTTCTTCATATACTCAGGCTATCATGTTTGAGGATTAAAAAACATTTATATTGGAACATTTTAATCGAAAAAAGAAAAAAAAGTGCAATGTATTGCACTCTAAAATGTATAAGGCCTATTGCCATTTTTATCAGTTACATTTTTTACCTATCAGTAAATGCACGGTAAATTCTTTAATCTTTTTATGCTTTTACCTACTTTGCAGTTAAAGAAAAGATATTAATAGCTTACAATACAATTTCCTTGCTTTATTTGATAAAGAAATAACCATCTGACATGTAATTTACATTGATGCAGTGTTGCAGGTGAAAAAGGGTGCATCTGATTCATCATGTCAACAAATGACTGCAAATAAATGTGTTATTTCACCTCAGTTACAAATTTCTTTCAATGCAATGAGTAATACAGTTTTCAAAATCTTCTTTTGACAATTTAGTTTGAAAAATAGCCGTGTCCTGGGAAAGCAGGACATGTCCCCCTGGGTCTGGTTGTCCTTCAGTGTTCTGAACTCGTTTATTGTATCATCTATGTCTTCAGCTTTTTGAGTTATACTTTACATAACATCCTTGTCCCACAGGTAATGCCCATTATGCCCAAGCCTGAGGTATTTGACTAATGCAAATTGTGTCACTTATCGCTTTTAATTCATTTTATTTATTACCCAGACAAATAAAGAGGTGTGTTGTTCACGCTTTATTTGTAGCAGAATTTTCTGCTGACGTAAAGGAAGGTTTTATGTCCACATTGTTTGTGCGATGGGGATAAAAAGTGTTGATGGATAGCTCAGCTGAGACACGGCCAGCGGATGTGAATATGATACGCATAAATATGAAAGCAAGGCAGCGGGAATCAAATGACACCCTTGGCCTTTCCTTAAAGGAGCATGTACATATGACAGGTGATTTACACGGAGACACAAGCTAATTTTTGCCACACAAGGACACAAAAACTTTGGGTGTAATGAGAAACGAAAGCCTCAAATCACAAGACAATAAATTGAGTGTCAGAACAGGCCAGCCAAGGTTGCAGGCTGAGTGGCCAGAATACAAACTCACATGTGTTATGGTGGTCTGTTCAAGAAAGTGACAAAACAAGTAAATAGGTCCTGGTGCATCATGGATTTGATATCCTAAACACAATAACTGTGATCAGCAGTTAGTTGCAAAGAGAAAAATAAATACATAAATAAAACAATGTCTCTATTAAGTTAGGATAATTATCATTGATTATGTGTGAGCTTATTACACGTTAATATTAGCTGCCTGTTGCATGCCAGAACTGATGTTTTCTCCAGGAGTTTAACTAATTAGGCCAGTTCCTCTGTCCGGCTATATAAAGTTATAATCTTCATTTTGTACGTGGCAAAGATTTGGGAATGAAATGAGAGCGGCGTCCTTCAGCTAAGAACAAAGTGTAATATTTTGATAAGGCTGGAGCCATGGATGTCTACTAATCTGCAAACATGTTTGATGTAAAATGTGATAATGTGGCAAACTGGAGTTGTATAAAATACTTCTTTAATTGTTAATCGAGGCCACTTCTCGAGAAGTGAGCCAGGTTGGTAAGCAGCTGCCTTCTGTAACTCTAAGCAACTTCTCTGATCTGAATAAGATTACAATTTCTATCAAAATCTGTTTTCATGTCTCATGGTTATTTAATACATATA
>NW_015150474.1:319833-500608 GCF_000732505.1 Cyprinodon variegatus
TGACAACGCCAGGATGGCAATTATTTTACATTATTATGGTATCGTTATTGGCCGATACTGCACAGCCAGGTATCGGCTATCAGTATCGGGGCCAAAAAATGGCATCGGCGCAACACTAGTTAAAACCATCATTGGCTTGCTCAGTTCTTATTTGACTCAGGACTGGGATATTAAATAATCTAAATGTAGTTCTTTTGAACCCAGAGTTTTTTTTTTTTTTTACTTTTTGGAGTATTTTTGGCATAATCCAGAACCTGATTCAAAGACAGTAGGGCTAGATTGCCTCTTTGGGTTTGTGAAAAAAAGGCCAGTCATGTAACTTAGTCATGCTGATGACTGGTCCTCATTTAGCAACACATCAGGAACTGTTTTAGGGGAGAACTTGATATGATAAGTCAAGCAATTTTACAACTTCTGTTCTTACTTTATTGAAATGGCTTGGCAAGTAAAATGAACAAATAAACAACAACTAAGAGGGCACAAACATAAAGCAGGTGGCAAAGAGTATGGATAATCTTAAATCGACTGCTCAGAAACATCTGGTTGTCCATTCTTCTCTTATTTAGAATGTTCATAGTAAATTAACGAAAGGGACACAGAACGGAAACTACTCTTTCCCTACTTCATCTGAAGAGGCAGAACAGAAAACTCACTTTAAGTATAAAAGAAGCTGAATGATGACAGCCAAATGTTATGGTGAAGCTGTGATATATTTGCACCCAAGTGAGTGATAGCAGAACGCAGCGCTGAGTATTCTTAACTCCACTTCACTCTGGTGTTTTCTCCATCAGGGGCTCATTTTCCAAAGAACTATCAGCATAATGATACCTCTTTAGGGCCCAACCACATCCAAATCAGTTAGTAAACAACCCAAACGGGGATCTGTACACATTTTTACAGACAATTAACTGTTATCATGAGGGCCCAAATGGATTAGTAGGCTCATTAATGTCTGAGGCTAATCGGTCCTTGATTGCAAATGTGAGAGAATGTGAAATAAGGTCGGGTTTGATCCAAATTGTGTTTGATCATGACACCGTCCTTAACAACAGCCCCAGTCTGCAAATAGTAACCGAGGGACGGCTTTTTCTGGCTCTTTTTAAATTGCCCATTGAAAATGTGCAGCTCTTCCAGTTGGCTTTTAAACAAAAGAAAACAAAAAATATACAAGAAAAATGTTTTACCTCATGAGCTGCTGCTGTTTTGTAAAAGCCATTAGATGATTTACTGAAAGTTTTGTCTGATATTCAGATTGCATTTGCAAAGAAATGGCCTATTTCCTCAGAGAATAATTTTAAAAGTGACACTGAATGAGTGCTGCTTTTATTTTCATGCACTTCTGATCTGATTGACAGTATATATATTTGGCAGCAGTTTAACCAAAGAACTTGCTGATGTTTTTCTAATTTCTTAACAGATAAAAAGATAAAGGATTATATATAAGAATTTATAAGAACACACTTTTCAAGAACTTTTAAAGATTCATTATCACTTTGTAACCAGCTACTTGGATTTTAACCCAAAACCAATCAAATTCAGAAATACTGTCTGGTTAGAATTCACTACAAAATGTAGCAACCATTAATGTATTTTATTGAGGATGCTGAGACTTTACCAGTTTTCCATATCTAAGGCAATGGTTTATGGAGATGAATTCCGGTCTTAACAGATGCACATCTTGAACATTAACCATTGTCAGACCCAACAATGGTTAATGGTAAAACATAATTTTAATGTATCAAAGACACTAATATGCTTTGACCTAAACCTTTCCGTGAACCTCGGGCTGTTTACATTTAGGGTCACTGTCCTCCTATGTCCCAGTCTATGTCCCAGAATCTATCTGCTGTGTCAACTAACTTTTCAGAAACTCTGTAGATGGAGCTGGTCTAGCTATGAGCATTAAGCAAAGCTAACAACTACATGGTAAATTATGCATTTTGGTTTGAGGAAACATCTTTGGCATATTTGTATTCTGGTTGCTTATAACAGAATAATAGGCAGAATAATCCAGAGGGCAAAGCCAAAGCCGATGCCAGTGACATACTCGATTGTCAAAGCCAGGAGGTCAGAGATCCACTGAGGTGCTAAGGGAGAATCCACGAAGTTGGGTCACAGGCCCAGGTATGGTACACAGACAAGCAGAGAGGCAGAACAGGTCAGGATCAGGTAATGAAAACACAGGAACACTAGAAAAAAGTCTCAACAATGGCTCAAAGTCATATTGCACTGATGACTGGTCGGAAGGCTGGTTAAATAGAGACCAAGGCAGGTGGATCAGATAAAGGGGTAATAAGAACTGGGTGAAGCTAAGCTGGCGTGTGAATTGAGTAATCAGACCAGGCATCATTGCCAAGATCATAACACATTCTTCCTGTACAGTCGCTCTGTAAAGGTATATTTATGCTTTTCTTTTTTTATATTTGTTATGAAGGATAAGAGAAGCCAAACAATCATCAGATCTGTTTGTTGATGGCCAGGATATGTAGGAATAAATCGTACTGTCAGGGATCCAGCAGAAGGAAAATAAATATATTGTAAAAGCATCAGTGGGGTAGGGGTGGAAGGAAGAGTACTCTAAGGGCCAGGAAAATTGAATTCCTTATTTTATTTCTGCTTCTATAAAACAAACATTGATTTTTTAAAGAGTTTAATGGAGAATTTTAGCCTTAAGTAGGAAATCAAAATAAACCTAAAGGAAATCACTACTTTCTCATTTGATTCACTGGAAATGGAAACTTTCCATAAGCCAGCCATCACTTATAGTCTAAAGTATAAATGCATTTTCCTGAATAATTCCCTCTGATTAGGTTGGCTTTGCCTGCTTCCAGCCTCATAGAAGCAAATCAGAGCTTTAGTGGTTGAAGCTTGTGAAGTTCCAGCCAAAAGGATGTGGTCCATTACAGTGCGCCACCATTCGTCCAATTATCAAGGAGCCAAAGCAAACTGCACGCACTGCTTTCACCTGACCTTGCTGTCCAAAATAGCTTTTGAGAAGTGTTTACGAAGATTTTCTCCTCCTAGAAATCGAAACTCTTTGTATATATAGTACATGTAAGTATATCCAAATTAAAATTAAATATATCCTCAACAGAAACCACACCTCTACAGGACTGTTCATTATATTTTCGTCAGCCTTAACATAAAATATGAACATTTAAAAAAATATATTAGTTCAAGATAGAAAATAATGCATCGAAGCTTAATTTTACATGGATACCAATAGAAAACACAAACAATGACATCTCAGAGTCAAGTGTTGAGGAAATAGTTTATTATCTTTAAATTGTCTGGTGGGATTTGGTGATTAGCTCGTCTGCTCCCTGATATACAATCCCCCTGACAGTTTCCCTTTCAGCCGACAAACACAATCGTAATCCAGGAAATGGCCTGCAATCAGAATATTGAAGCTGACATCAGAGGTAGCCACAGAGGCGATTCCCACACACCCCTCCCAGAGCTTCAAAGATCTTCCCGGGCCTGTTATGGGTTTCCCTCGTGATGAAGTGTGACACTCCACAAACACAAAAGCCCCAGCTCTCTCGTGGGTCTGCTTTGCTTTTCTTGGACCGCTCCAGTCCGTCCAATGCCAAGGCAGCTTGGTGGTTGTCAGAGCGGGGCCCGTATCTCTGTATGTGTATGCGTATATACATGTGGTTTCGTGTTGAGTGTGTGTAGATAGCTTGTCAAGGTCATGTGGTCTGCTTGTGAGGGCTTTCTGTGTACCTCTACTTCACATGTTGTCATGGGCTCCAATGATTAAAGCCATTACCATATTGTTCCTGGATGTTTTTTTTCCTTTTCTTTGCTTTATTTCTTGACATAACCTTAAAACTAGGCTATTTTTGTGCATATTTGAAGTGCAACCTGAAGGATACCCTATTTGGCCCTTTTTCCATTGCTGCCATATTTTTGTCATTGATTTAAATACTAGACGTCATCATTGCTGGAGTGCCACAGCTGAGCCGCACCGGCAAACACACTGCCAGAACACAGAGATTCCAGGTCTGCCATTTGTCTTGTGGTTTTCAGTTTGGGATATTTATCTAACACGCCATCCAATGTCAACACAGGTTCTAAATACCCACACTGCTGCACAAAGTGGGCTTCCGCAGGGAGGATATGGATTAATGATGAGTTGGGGATGAAATAAAAGGAAAAGAAGACGAGGGAAAGAAGACAGAGAAGGGTGACTGATTAAGGAAGGTATTTAATATCAAGACAAAAGACTATTCCATTGAAAAACAATCTGTCTAAATTTAGGTCTGTCTTATTTAGAATTAGATTAATTTGCAAAAGTGGATGAAAATAAACTCTCTGTTATTTAGATCACTATGGTTTCTGGTAAAAGTTTCATATGATACTTTTTTTATGTTGTCACCTTATACCACAATTTTATTTGATTTTATTTATACCAACAAAGGGCAGTGCATATTTCTAAAGAGGAAAATTGCTCTAACTTTCTAAAAACACTTTAGACACATTCATCTGAAAAGCATGGCTAACATTAGTTTTCAACTCTTTATAAACATTTGTAAAGCCTACTTTCCCTGCAGACAGAGCAACATTTCTTGTGGCTTATATCTGTACCAGCTTTGTAGATCTAAAGGCTATAACATCTTCTAATTGTTGTTTGCTAAATAGCTCAAGGTAAATTATACTGCTCAGAACCCATATATCAACATTCATTCAAGTGTTACCACAAATTTCCTTTTGAATTTAGGTTTTGACCTTGAATGGATGAAAGACGTGAATAAGCCCTGACAATAATGCACTACACTATGATGGTGAATTACATACACTACATTCTAAACAAACTATGTAAATGTTTGTGGTTGTATCATGGGAAAAATGTTCAGGGGTCTGAATATGCATTAAATTGGCTTTATTTCCTCCTGTTTTCCTGCTCTCCCATGCCAGAGTGCATGCACTTTCAAGCTGTGACAGGTTTTCTATGAAATGTAGCCTCCAATCATTCTGAACCATTCCTGAAGCTGTGACTAACCATAAATAACAAACAAAATCCAAGGTCTCCTACCATCATCAAAACATGCATCCCAGGATGAGAACTGTCACCTAGATGGGAGATGACCTCAACTTTATTGCCTAAAACTTGTTGCTGCTGAGCGATTGATTGTCTCCACTCTGGAGTCAACTAACCCCCCACTTCCCAACAACCTTTCTACTACCCCACTACCGCCACCAAAACCTTCCATCTCAGCAGAAACAAGATGAATTCTAGCAGTGATTCTACCATGGGAAGCACACCAGTGGTCCGCTTCTTTTCTTTTATGAGGAGAATTCCACATACTGGGCTTAATATTCCTGGTAACTGGAGTCTAGTGATTAAAGTGTATAAAAAAGGACCACTAAAAGGTTGTGATTTACTGAGCTGTCACCTCAGTTCAGACAGGGCAGCAAGTTCAAGTCCCCACAGGAGGGCTGTAATGAAAATGAAACAAGGAAAGCCAAAGTAGAGAGGCTGGATGGCTGGAGGGTTAGAAGGTAGAAGGTGTCTGCTGGAGACATGGGGTCATATGGAGGGTACAATGATCATGGTGCCTCAACTTAAGATTTCTTTGTAATAATGCATGTTATTGTGTGCACAGTGTCTTGCAAAACAATTATCACTCTTTGCCTTTTTAATAAACATATACATATAACATGATTAATGCATTGTATTCAATACATTTAATGAATTATGTGATGTGGGAAGAAAGTTATGTATCAAGTGTACATTTAGCTGCACAGGGGAAGCCTTGGAGATTTCTCTGACAACCATATCCAGAAAATAGATTTATGAAGATAAAGGAACATATCAGAAAAGTTGACATAACAAAAAGTTGTGGATAAAAATGACCAAGTATCAGTTTATACAACTACATCCCAGATGTTGAAACATTAATAAAGCTCCATATTATTCATTATCAGTGCAAAAAATATGGCAATAACTGCTAACTGAAGACATAGCTACACACCTAAAATGATAGGCCAGGCAAGAAGAGAATTATTTAGGGAAGCAGCCCACAGATCCTCAGCTCAAGTCAAGGAACCAGCAGAAAAACTGCTTCTCCACAAATCAGCCTCTTGCAGGAAACAAAGCCAATGCTGTTAGAGAACCCTGTGAAGTCATATTTGTAGAGAACACAGCAAAGAGGCAAAACAAGGTACCAATTGTGCTCAAGCATGCAGCCTCTAAGCAAAACACAATGTGTGGCAGCATTATGCCAATGAAACCTGATATCTGTTGACTTTAAACTTTTTGAGTTTAAGTTCACCTTCTTCTGGATCCAGCCCTGAACAAACTCACTGGGTTGAAAACTATTGCTTATTATTCTTTTCTATATTTCACTTTACATTCAGCTTTAAAAAAACAACAACCTTATCCTTTTAACTGCAGTCACCCATGACTGTCTGGTAAAAATGAACCCAAAAACAGAATGTATATCTTAGATATTTAGATCTTTGCCTCATCAAGATCTTGGAGATGTCTTGGAGACGTTGGGAGAATGGTAAAGCTACAGTGGAAAAAACAGTCCTAATGTAAAATTGAGAGAAATTAGAAAAACCATAACCTTTCTCTAACCTTTTCCTGACCTTTTGATGACCCTGATCCAACTCCTTCAACCCTTACAGGATTCATCTGTTGGCTGGACCTCCTGTCTCTCATGCATGGGAGTGACGTCAGATACCTTAAAGTACCAGCCAGCTACAAAAGACACATCCTGATATGCCTTCCTCTGTTGTGTTTAATAGCTGTCTTCCCCCCGCAAGCCTCCACCATTCTGACCTCTACCACCACACCCAATCTCAGCCTTGGTGCTGGCCCTTGGCTAACCTCTCTCCCTCAAGGTTCAGGGTCAGGGCAGCAGACTCGCAGCCAATTGGGTGACTGCCCAGAGGAATGATGCAGCCAAGAGACGTAAGAGATCCAGGGACCCCTCTGATGTTCCTGAGAGTTTCCAAGGAGGGAAAGGCCAGAGTGTGTTTACAACATCTTAAATTTAGGGAGGGAAGGAGTACCATACGGGATTATACAGACCATGAGGAAAGAGCGGGTCAGTGTATAAATAAATGTCAGGTCAAAACAAGTATGACCTTTTCACAGCAGATAGAACCATGGTGTTCACATTTAGTTCTGCAAAAGTTCTTCAATGCACACAAACAACCTTTTTATAGCATTGGCAAAGGTATAGTTTTAAAGAGACGATCACAACGATGAAACATAAGAGAAATTTTTCTAAGATTTACATCCCGTTGGGGAGACATATTTTGACTTAGGAATGAAGAATAGCTAAATAAAGCAAGAGCATACAGAGGAAAGAGTGAAAAATGTTAATAGGAATGTCTTACATCAGAGCATGAGTTGCTGTAAGAATTATGGGTTCAGCAATGTCCACAGAAGAGTCACTCCACTTAAGGAAGTTCATTTTGGCTTTGAGAACACAGTTCTTGGATATGTTTCTGCTGCAGAACAAAGAGAACACTAACACTCCTTTTAGCATTCCTTACCATTGCTCTTGTGTGATTTTTCAACACAGCCAATTTATGTCTGCACTTCTTGTCCTTCCTGTTCAGCTGTTCTTTGTTTGTGGACCACTTTTTCTCCAAGCAACGATACTTGCACAGTGGGCCAAAACATAGCTGCTTGCCAAATTACTCATCCCCTTTGAACTGTATGATCTATCCATTATAAAGGCAGCTTTAGTCTGTTTTATTGGGATTTTATGTGCTATACTTAAACAAAGCAGTGTGAAGTGAAAGAGAAATTCTTCATGATTTAAGTTTTTTAACAAAGAAAAGTTAAAAACATTTAGCATTAGTTTACATTTAGCTCTCTCAATCGTTTACCCCTAAATAAAATCCATTTCAACCAGTTCCCTTTCAGATGCCACCTGACTAGATTCTCTGTCCCCTGAAAAAGCATTCATACATCTAAACTTGATGCTAACAAGGTTTTATGGTCCTTTATAAGATGAAATCAAAATGAAAAAGACTCATTATAATTTATCCAACTTTTAATTAAGTTTGACACTAATTGGCAATTAAACAAAGAATAAGATTATAAATATAATGTAAAACTAGTATAAATAAGTATATTCGTAACTTTAATTCATCAAAAGTTAATAATGTTTAGCTTTAATGTGACTGAACCAAAACAAAGTAGTGCAGATTAAAAAACTAAAATATTTCTTTTATTTTTTTGGAGCAAAAAATCGTTGTGCCATGCATTTCATTCTGACACAACAAAAGATATGACCAACCAACTGACTTAATAATTCATCTTATCATGTATAAAAAAAACAGGAAAGACAAAAAAACCCCCCCCAAAAATGGGAAAATGTGTCTTTGTCAAAATCATGACTTTAGAATAACAAACTCTGGCATCTTATGGCCGTCTGATGGCTCCATTTTTCACTCAATATAACTTGCTAATTTTTACTGCTCAGTGTCCTCCACTTAGGCTGTGTCACTAAGTCATAAGACTGCTGCTCCCGATTGATATATGAGTCCACAAGATGATGTCAGTGAAAAACACTTTCAATAATTGCTATGATTAATATTCCCAACCTTCCACCAGCTTCCCTTCTTCACTTGGCCACATATCTTCACCAAGGTTCATCTATCAGTCTGCTCCCAATTTGGTCTAGCTCTCTGAGTGATGCATTGCATGCTGCAAATCCTATGTTCCAATGCAATCTATTTACATCCATTCAGATTATGAGTCGATGAGCCCGAGGAGCATAAAAATGCCCAGAGTCAGGAAGGGTGATGAAGCGAGAGAAACAGAGTAATCACTTTTTAATTGATTCAACAAATGTGTAAAATGACTTTCCCCACAGGTCAAATTTTCTCATCTGAAATGCATCACTATTATTTTTTTTGAATAGCACTTTTTTCTTCCCTTTAATGTCTTCTTAAGTTTGTGTAGTGCTTGTATGGATTATTGTTGGGTAACCTCTTGCTAGTGTTTGCGTGAACAGGAATGTGACACGCAGACAGGATGGGTTTCCTCTTGGCCTACTCGAGGAATTGTTTCAGAGGGAAACAATGAAACTGATATCTATAAACAAAGAAGGTCTTCCAGAGACTCAGGATAGGCCTTGAGGGCCTATGGACAGTAGCTGACCTGCAATTGTCACCATTTTTTTTCTCAGCAATGAGTCTTAGTGGCGTCAGACAAAATAAACTTTTACTTCCTTGTTATTGATGTACAATTTCATACTCTAAAAGGGAAAATAATCTGTTGGGTACTGGGTTTGAACTTACTGAACATTTGAATTATACAGGGTATCAATCTGGGAAACCTCCTGTAGAAAATGTTTGCAAAAGGGACATTCAGTACAATTTTCAAGCTGATTGGGTACCTGTCTCAGATGTAAAATTTTTAAATAATCACTACATCAAATGTATCACTATTGGGTTGTTTCACGGAGTTAACTGATAACTCTTACCAAATCTAGACGGGAGGAATGTGCACCATAATTTTTCAAAAACAAATATTGGGTATTGAAGTTGAAACCAGCACAGTTTTTTTTTTTTTTTTTTTTTGCTTCAGCCTTCCGTATCTGGTTGACGCATTGACGTTATACAAGTCACTGCATTTCGTTGGTCCGAAATATTTCTGTACTGCCTCTGACGCAAACCAATCAGCTTTGATCCACCTATCCATGTAGCCCAGTCAGCATCCAGAGTTCATCTTAAAAACTCTTCAAATCGAAGACTCAGTTGGCCACCCAGCCAAGTGCAAGCAGTGGTTGCCCTATGTCTAATTTTGACTCAGATGATCCCGATTCAACACACCTCCATCCCCTTCTCCGCCGTCATAGCTAAGCTCCATCTATTTTATCAACAGGCCCAAGTGAATGTCAGAAGGAGATTTTTTAAGTTACCCTTAGGAGTCTGTGGTTTGTGCTTACTCTCCTGTGATGGACTGGTGAACTCACCTTAACACATGAAGCGATAGTCACAGAACCCCTTGTGACCCTATAAGAATTTCGGGGTATGGAGACTAAAATGATTGGAAATATAGTTGTCAGATATAAAACAGACATAAAAAAAAGTACGTGGTACAAATTCTCTTTAAATACTTTAAATGAAACAAGCCATGCCAAATGATCTTTTTTCATGTAAAAAGTCATGCCCCATCTCACAGTGCACATGATGAATTAATCGAAAAATCAGAAGAGACCAATAATTGCTTGTGTTTTACATAATCATGATATTGTATATCTGCTAAGTCACATTAAAGTTCTACATTTTGCCAACTGGGGAAAAAACATCCCCTGTTCTGGGATAGTGTCCACCTAAAATCTGAATATCATTATAAACCAGAGTTCAAATGATTTCCTTTTAACAAAATGTATTTCAAACTGAAATTTGAATCTGTCTTAGGATGTTTATAGTGATACATTTCACAACAAAAATGTTAAGTCAACATTAATGTTCATACTGTGACTAACTGTACATACTGTCTGCATATCCCAAACATGTGGACCATTAAAAGAATTAGTCATAGCTGGGAAAAAGAAAGACATCCTCAGACAGAGATGTTCAATCTAACAAATTGATAGGAGTCAATTAAGCATCTATTATTAACCTCCTATGGTTCACTATCAATTATCTGTCCCATTAACTCTGCAATACTGTACGCAGTATGTGTCTAACACTGAGGAGATCTAGCATGGCTCATATCTAATCGGCACTTGTGAAAAAAGAGACAGAAACGATGGCTTTTAATGCCTGTTCAGTTTAATTAGATTAAATGAAATGGTTAAGATCATTTATGTCTCTGTTATGTGGTTTTTGGGTGATTTATGTTAATAATAAGGTAGACTTATACAGATTAGTCATAAATTCTCTTGTGTTCCACAAAATTAAACACAAGTGACCAAGATGGGTTTTTTTCCTCTAGAGATTTAAGTTTAAAGAGGATATTACCGTTCACTTCAGATCACTCATAGTAAATCTATTTAAAGGCTTGGTAAAAGTTGGACATTTCACAAGAATAGACTTCAACGCTCAGTGGAAAGAAACACACAAAAGCCAATCACCATTCCCAGGGAATGATGCATATGATACAGTTCCGCTTTATGTTCATCAGAGCACTTCTGCGCCGGCGGGAGGAAATGGTTTTTTACTGCTGTACTGACTGAGCTCTATTTACACAAACTCCCTGAAAACACTTAAGACAGGATATTTAATTGTGAGAGGTGGTTTTTCTTTGCCCCTTTCCCACAGCTGGCTGTCACTATAGTTTCACATCTAAACATATGAAACAAACAACTTTGCAATATTGTTTAAATGGTGAAACAAAAATTAGAAAGACTTGCAGGTTGCAAGAAATAGATCTGATAAAATGAGGTTTGCGGTCATTGTTTTCCTTCACAAAGAGCTGAATTAGTCATGTGTCATATTTACTGTGCTGGAACGAATTGAATCAAGCAAATGAGATCAGGAAGCAGACTACATTGTGGAGTATAAAGAAGTGGTGAAAATGCAGAGTTAAACACAATAACAGTCAGTGATTGTTGTTTGAATTAAATTTTTCTGAAATTGAAGAGGGAAACAACAACAGATATTCTAAAAGGCAGTTGTTGAGGATACAAAAGGCAGATCTGTTAACCCAGACATGCTGTCATCTGACCTAACTGACTGGACTATATATACTGTGTTTGTTAGCTGGTATCTGGATATCCTCTTTGTTGCCGTGTTTTTTTGCCAGCATCCTTGCCAGCTCTTGCCTGGGAGTTTTATGATTCAGAGACAAAAGGACACAAGGAAGCACAAAAAACCCGGCTGCTCTCCAGGGAAGAGTTTACAGTAAAAAAGATGCATATTTTAAAATTGAAAGTCTGATTTAAAAGTGCTGACTGTGCAGTCTGGTACAGTAGATGAGTCTGTTGCGTGCACAAAGCCAGGTTCACTTAGAAGTCATCCAGCAGTTTTTCTTCTTTGATCCTGCCCAGTGACTGACATGTCCTTTCTGTTTGTTCACTGTAACAACCCACCAAAGGCATACGCAGATATAACAGGAATCTCATTGTGATTTAGGCCATGTTGGCAGAGCTTTTCTGGCAAAGAGTCAGGATGTGAAACAGGAAACACTTGTTCAGTCCTCATGTTCCAAGACTTAGGGAACCTGAAGTCCTGAAACACAGGGAGAGGATATGAGAGACAGAGGACAACAGACAAAACAGAAGGAATACACTTCCGGACAAAACAAACGAATGAGAAGGTTTGAACCGTGCCAACAAAATCCTTACTCTGATCATCACAGCAGGCTGAGGTATGAACCATAGTCGGCCAGCTTTACCGACCAACGAGGAACCTTTGACTTCATTCCTAATAAAGCAAATTTATCTACAGCCTGCAAAAGCAAGAGTATATGCCCCCTCATAAAAAAGTAAGTATATACAGTAAGAAAGTCTACACTATTCTCTCTCTATATATATATATTTATCGATCGATCGATCGATCTATATATATATATATATGTGTGTGTGTGTGTGTGTGTGTGTCTTCTTTGTTAGCTTTGGTGTATGGGACTAGTATTTTATAGGACACAAACCCTCCCAGTCACTAATTATTGGGTCAGGTTTTGTTGGAAGTCACTCGTAGGTAAATTCTGTTAAATCTGTGTCTGCATTTGTCTGATCAAAGGATATTTCAAGGGATTAGAATGTAGAAAAAAGAACAGGATCTAGCATGTCTTTCACAAAAAAAAAAAACTTCTATAATAATTTTTTCAATGATCAAGAATCCCTGGGATTTATTTAAATAACTCTAAATTCAGAGTAAGCCTCCACATATTTTTCCTTTCCATTCACAAGCAACATATTGCTCAGTGATTGTGTCCTCTGATTTTCCGTGTTTAATGGCAACTTCCATCTGCCAGCCCCTGTGTGTCTGCAGGCAAGCGGCCCGTGGCGCCCCGCATTAGAGTCTCTTGGCGTAGGCCCCAGGCACATTCTGCTTCTGGAAGTGTGATTATTGAGGCCTGATTACAATGTCTGCGACCACGATAACAAACCGAGCCTCAATGAGCGGTTGGCAAGCTCCACGCAAAACAAAAACGGCTGGAGGATTAATGACGCTTTAAACTCAAACAGGTTTTTTTTTACTACTGATAATCTGGATCTGGGGTAATTTGCACCAATTGGTGGCATATGGTTTGGGTTTTGCACCTCATGCCCAGGAATGGATATGAAATCCGTTAGACTGGGAAAAGCATGGACTCACATATTCAGAGCGATTCAGTGTAATTTAGAGTGACTGGATAAACAAATGATATAAACACAAAATCATCAGAAAGAGTGAGTAAGAGGCCATAATAAAATAATTTGAAAGGAAAAATAAGAAATAGCAGAGAAAGAAAACAAGAGTAAATAAGAGAATCCAGAAATAGCCCTTGTGTTTGAATTGAATTTTATACAGGATGTCTAGCAAGCGTGTCATCAGAGCAGGTAAGCTGAGAAGAGAAGGAATGGTGCTTAGTGTCTGACACCAGCTGAAAGCCCCCATGTTCTTCCTCTGTAGAAATGCCTGTGGTGGTCTCCAACTGCCTGCTAGTTTTTGAGGAGTACTCATGGCCTCGTCCCTGCCTTCAGGCAAATCTTCACCCCATTCCTACTTCGTCTATTCTCTCTGCCTCTTCTCACTCATCACTTGCCTCCTGTGTTCAGACTCTCACTTCTTAGTTTCTCCATCACCTCACCCCCTCAGGGCAGCAAATTCAGCTAGAAGTCTATTGTGGGGATCAGAGCTGATAACCTGTGTTCTGGACAAGCAGGCCCACATGGCGCCACACCTTGCCTGAGGATAGGTCGATCCATGCTGGGGGCAAGAAAGGCACAGGAACTGGGGGGATAAGGCCGGGGGCTAGGTCTGGAGACAGTGCTGAGAGCTGAACTGCTTTAAGAGCGTGGGGGAAGTAGGCCGGATGCTTGGACGTCAGCTGTGTGAGCCTGAAGGCTGGGGCAGTGAAAGGGGGGGGCTCTAAGAGCAGTGAGGGGCAACGCAGCAGAGCCAAAGCAAGGGGAGAGGGTCAACATTCGTGACAGGGGTCTGCTCAGTCTGCCTGAAGCTCTACTGATCCATGGTGGAGTGGAGCTGACAGGTGAGAGAACAGCACCACCCGTAATGATGGCAGCCAAGGTGAGGGTTAGTGGGAGATGGCGTGTACATTGCAAGGTGAGCTTGATGGAGTAGAAAGACAGCGAGGTGAAAACAAGGCAAAAGTTGGACAGGGAACTGTGGAGAGTGATGCCTGATAGCTTATAGCCAGCTGTGTGTAAAGCTTTTGTTTATACTGGAGTTTCGAATCAGATCAGTTAAGGGGAAAAACCCTCACACTGTTTCTGCTGTGGAGTCATTGTTTGCAGAGCAAACACCACATCATTATTCCTATGCCTTGAACATTTTCACTTTTCTTGGATATTACCCTCTTAAACCTCAGTGTATTTTACAGGGATTTTTATGTGATAGACCAAAAGTGGCACATAGTTGTGAAGTGAAAGGAAAATAAAGTGTTTTCTTTTTTCCTTTTTAGAAGAGGCAATCTAATACTGTAATGTGGGTTGAATTTGCAATGCCTTTTAAACAGAAACCCCTCACAGAAATGTAGCCAAGGGTGCACGTTCCTGACAAATATGATAAAAAAAATTGCTCCTTGTGCACAATGAGGGTGTTGAAGGTATACAGGTGAGTATTCTTAGTCTTCTTCGATACAGAAGAGTGCAAATGGGTGATCTAGATCAGGTGTGATCATCTCCAATCCTCATGAACTAGTATTGTGCACTTTTAAAACCTGCCCTAATAAAACTGAATCAAATAGTTAAATTCCCTCTTTGCCAACCTACCTGTATATGCATGATAAAGGCTTGGTAATTACCATTTATTTTATTCTGGTGAGTTTTAACTGGGAAGCAACTTAAAGCTGCATAACATTGGCTACTTAGGACAATTTGGAAACCCTAATTCTATATAATCCAAGATTGATAAAACTTTATTCCAAATCTTCCTTCCAATCAGACTCCTGTTTTCTCGCTTGGGGGGAGTCTTTGCTCCAATATGTGTACAAATGATCATCTAGATATCTTCAGAACAAAAAGTATAAACACCAGTAGCAAAGTCCCCTGATCTCCTTTTACTCATCAAACTACCTCTGTGGAATTGGTGATACTACAATTGTTGATTCTATTGCCAACATAAACCGTTAAAGCCTTGAGTTGTAAATAGAAAAACTAAACAAAACTTAAATAGAAAGATTCACATCAATACCTGTTCACATGTTTAAATGGCAGAGTCACATTCCAGAGCAAAATCCAATTTAGAGTCATAAACTACAAATTGTTAATAACCTAATTCAGCCTGACTAAGCTTTTTTTTATTGCATAAAAAAATTGGGGGAAAAAAAAATCAGTCTTTAGTTGTGCCAAAATACAGGGAAATGTACTGTAGTGCTACAAAGTGTTAGCTCAAGGCCCTGACTGCATAAATAATGAAGTTTTCTAGTTTTTACTTGTAAATCATTTCAAGAAAAATCTATAATTTTCCTTCCATTTTCCAATTTTCTGTTTCTTTGTATCAGAAAAATGTTTACCAAAAGATTCAAGTATGAACATTCTTTCAAGTAAGACATTTAGTCCAGTGGATATTTTTTGAATTTTTACGGAAAGACATTTAGTCCATAATGTGCAGTGGCAGCCCATGTGTCGTAGCCTTAGTGGGCCCTTAAAAACTTCTAAATCAGTTTGTTCAAAGAACACAAGCTGAGATAGTTGGTCAGAAGGGTTACTGGACTGTGCTGTGCATTTGTGCATCTATTCAGCATGTGTGACTAAATTAGATATGCATGTGTTTTGCAGAGCAAGACCCTGCTGCAACGCTCCATCTGCTCGGCTGTCTGGATTGCCCCAGCGTGCGCTGCCCCGATTCCATCACCTTTCATGGCTTTGGATGCAGTGTTCAGATGGGGGGAAGGAATAGTGGTGGTTGGGAGTGTACACAAAAAGTCACCCTGAATCTACCAGCTGATTAATCAGGGGTGATTCGGCAGCAAGCAGAGCCTACCCGCTCCTTCCTGGCTAGTCCGTGTGTATTTATTTAGAGTAACCCGTGGCCAGTCACGCCTGACCTCAAACCATCAGGAGGAGCCACAGTTGCGCCCAAGCATAAACAAAAAAAAATGCATAATGAAAGTAACGGGACAGGGGACGGGTGGTGAGGAGGAGGAGGGAGCCGCTCTTACTTCTTCACTGAGATAGGGATCTTGAGCTGCACTGCAGTGCTCATGGGGTCCAGATACTGAGCTGAAATGGCTGCCTGTGTCCTGGTGTTTACTTCTCAGCGGACATGGGAAGGGAAATCATTGACCTCTGTCAGAGCACCCTGGGTCCATCCATCTTTCAGGCAAAAGGCTTTTTTTTTTTTACCTGGGTATCAAATAGCTGGCACAAAGGGGGGAAATCCACAACTTCTCTCATACTTTGCTTTGCAAAAGTGTCTCATAGCTGTAGAGCTATAGAATCGTTCACAATTTGTTACACACAACCAAAAACTTTACTTTATTTAGACTTTATATGGAAAATAAAATTATCATGGTGTGTAATTACAATTTAAATAGGGAATATTTATTTTATTTGTTGACAGATACGAGCCTGAATGTTTGTCATTCATTTAATTAACTGGTGCTTCCATTTCAGTAGTTTATAATGAAACACATCTGACCTGGAAGAATGGCAAAAATAAAGATATTATGCAAAAGTCAAAAATATGCACAGTAAACATATGATCAAGAAAAACAAATATGTAGTTGTCTGGCCTGTGTAGCTCATTGTGTTGTGGTGGTAGGTGCATAATGGTATGGAGATATTTTTTCCCAGCAGACCATTGGAAGAATAATGGAGTAAATTATATGAAAAAATCTGAAAGAAAAGTCTTGTGATTGAGGCAGAGTTTCATATTTTCACAAATCTTAAATATACAGCCAGAGCTACAATGGGATGGCTCAGACCGATGTATATTCATATGTCAGACTGGCCTAGTCGAAGTTCAAATCTAAATACCATTGTGGCTCAGGGAAAACTTAAGTTCGCAAATGGACATTTCTCTTTGTTGGTCTATCTCCAATAATCCAAATAAAATGCTGCTGGGTTTCATGAGTTCAATGTTTAAAAATACATTTGCAAAGCGTTTTACTCAGTACTGTATAGACAAACAACAAAGGAAAAATCTGGTGTGGGTTGGAAGTTTATCACAAAAAAATTTCAATTTTTCCGTGTGTTACTGTTTCCCTGGCTGAATTGTACTGCTTGTTGTGTTAAAAGCAAGTTTGATCAGTTTCATCATCTTAGCTGTGATGTAAGCAGCCAGCCAAGCAGGAGAAGAGGAACAAACTGCAGAGAGGAAACCTCTGTGGAGGATTATTGATCAAACATGAAGGTTAGGCAGAAGTTCGAGAAAGTCGTCTTTTAGTCCCTAGCGAATGAAAGGGTTCAAATCTTTATGTCTCAGCTCACAAAACACAGGAAAGAGAAAATAAAGTGGAAAGCCGAGAGGAAGGGGAGAACAAGTGTAAGAGAAAGTGTACAGTAGACACTTTCTAAAAACTCTTCAAAGTTAACTTAAAGGCACATTAGAAGCAGCTGTAAGGATCAGATGGCAGGCAAGATTCATGTTTACTGTGCTTGTTTGTCCCCTACACGTCTGCCTCAGTTCCTACCCTTGGTATGTAATCTGCCTGGCAAGATAAGATTGTCCAGGAGAGGCAGAGTGGCATTTTAGGCGAGCAGGTGGAAGCAGGTACTAAACCACCTGGTGCCCTGGAAAGCAAAACTAAAAGAAAAAAAAAAAAGGAGAGAGAGTGAGATTACTGCCTCCCCGCACAGCTTGTTGGGTTCTGACCCACTGCAACCCCTCGCGCTTCACAAAAACCCACCCACACTTGCTTCTCCCTGCCGTCACATTCAGATCAGCCGCGCAGCACCTGCCTGACTGACGCAGGAGGGGGGTCTGTCTCCCGTTGAGACAAACAGAGGATAGGAGGGTTAAGGGAGGGCAGGAGGGACGGAACAAAGTGGTAAACAACAGCACCTTTCGTCCTGCCTCTGTCTGAGGCTGGCATCCCATGGTGTATGACAGTTAGAGATGCATGAGGTGCATTCAGCAGGTTCTGACACAGATGTTGAGTCATCCCAGATGGTCATCACCCACTCTGTTTGTTTTTCTCCTTCACTCTCTTTCATTTAGTTGCTTTACTGTTTCTATTCCTACAGATGACAGTCACTCTATTATAGCTACAGTTCAGGGTTTTGTTAGACTTGGTTTAAGGTTTTGTAGCTGATTTGACAACTATCAATCTTTTTCAATCTATATATCCAGATTAAGTAGTCTTAGAGTCTGAAACCAATCGCTAATCCAATTTAAAAAATTTGAAAATGTTTTCTGCAAAAATTATCTTATGAACTTTTAAACAGTCACAACATTTGCACTGGGTGGTGGTCAGAAGAGGAGCTATTGGTTAGCCATACAGCACATTGAGGTAGAAACTGGTGCATCAAAGCTGAGAGTAACTTTCTGATGTCAAAATAAGAAATGTTTCAGATTAAAGATGTTTAAAGATGTGATCATTTATAAATATTAATTGTCCTGCTTCTGTCGAATTACTACCCAATTCAAATGAGTATAACATTTCAATCTTAAAAACTCACATTGAAAGAAAAGGACAATTAGAAGAATTTATTGATACAATTATTTTTAAGACACTGGCACTCAGACCTAGGCAGGAAACATTGGAGCTGAATTTTACTTTGATATGCATAATGATATGAGAACAGGGTGTTTCCTTCTAGGTCTGAAACAGGTGGTGGAGTGGAAATAGATGAAGTAGGTTCATTCCATGGACGGCTGGTTGGCGAGATGATGTGCTAGAGCTGTATCGGTGAGATCCAGTAGGCTGTGTGAGCTGATACTATTATTCATTTAGGGACCCGGAAAGATAAATGTCCAACTTGGATAAAAACAGGTTTGCATGAACCTGTTCATGATGAGCAAGCATGAAGCGATAGTGGATAGAAAAAACTCCCCTTTGGGAACAACCTCTGGCAGGATCAGGCTCAACATGACGGTCATCTGTTGGATTGGTTGAGATGTGACGGGGAATGCAATAACAGTCCGGGAGGAATGATATTTTGATAGGGACGAGGTTGAAGATCTATCATGGAAAAGCCAGATGGAGCTAGGCTACAATGGTGGAGAAGGGGATGGAGGGGGGTTGAATCTGGGTCGTCTGAGTCAAAATCAGATATAGTGCAACCACTGCTTGAGCTTGGCTGGGTAGCAGGCTGAGTCGTCGATTTGAAGACCTTTTAAAATGAACTCAGGATGCTGATTGGGCCTCGTGAAAGGTGCGTTTCAAAGCTGATTGATTTGCGTCAGAGGCAGGTAAAGCCTCTGATGATGAGAGCAGGTAATTTAGTTTCTTCATATTAATAAAATCCTGAACTATCACTGAGGTGAGATATTTTCCAGTAAATTTCATTCTAAGCTCAAATACCACATTTTTCTAAGTGACCGAAGTCAAAGGCACAAACTGGGCCAAAAAAAAGCTGATTCAGATTCTCCCTGTTGGAAACGCCTGTCAAACTAAAGCCGTGACAGCTTCTCTGTTCCTGCTGACAAAACATGAAAAAAGGAAAAAAGTACCTTTTTGACTTTCTGCAGTTTGATTTTAGAAGTCAACTCGACAGATATTCAACTATTCTACACCTTTTGAGAGGAGGAAAAAAGAAAAGACAGAAAAGGTGTATTAATTTCACCCAACTATATTGCCATGATTCACAGATAGGAAAAAAAAGAAAAACAGGGAAGGCTGGCATGTGTGCCAGCCGGTAACTTTAACCTTGAGCTTTCACCATCCCTGGTTAACATTTTAGAAAACTCTCTTTTTTTCCCAAAAATTATGGATCGTCTGCTGTACTGTCACAGACAGTGAGAAGCGATGTTAAGGAAAGAAGGACACATGGCTTCCTTGGGGGGGGGGTCTCTGTAAAGTCAGCCACAGAGCTTCTGTCATGCTCAAGTAGACAGGTGCTTACTGTTAACACCCCACTAATATCTCTATGCATATTTATGAATCCCCCTCCCTTATAAAATGGTGCTCGTTAATGTCACAGCTGCCAAATATTGACTATGACTTTCTTTTAAAAAGCGCATAAATAAAACAGCTTTTAAAGAATCTGACCTGGTTAAATACATCACTTTTCCCATAGCTTTGATCAGAAAGCTTTTCATTATTTAAGCCTCCACGCTTCTTTATATTTTACCGCCTCATCTGCTGCAAATATGCAATACATCTTCATTTAAAGTTGCTAACTCTTCATTTACTGAAGGCAAGGCTGGTTAATCCTTCCAGCTGTCCTTCTGCTGAGGTTCGGTTGGAGATATCTTAGTGCCCTTATCATGGGAAAAGTTGTCAGATGGAGGAAAACTTCTGCAGGGTCATCTCAGTGAGAGGGAGGTGGAACAGTTTTATAGTTTCTAAGGAATTCTGTTCTGATTTCTCCATAATTCTGAGTCCTGCAGAACTTTTCTGTTCCCATGAAAACTTGGGAGTGAACTAAGAATTGCTCCTGATCAGAGTGTTAAAAAGCTGTGGTTGGAGTTAGACACTATTTGGTTACTACTGTAAGACACGGGTGGAGTTTATAAGACAAAATTATTATCAGGGTAGGGCATAGTGACAAAGAGACTTCAAGAAAGACAAAATTTTCAACTAAAATCAATTCATAAATTTTGTTTTATTAACTTTTGGGTTTCAGTCACATCCAAAAAGCTTAGATTATTAAATTTATGTATCTGTATTTTACACGTTTATTTACTAGGAAATCAGAAAACATATATATTGAAAAACAAAAAAAAACTCCTGTGAACATACCAGGCTTGGTTGATGATATCAATGAAGACGCATTTTCCACAAAACATCCTGCACTATTTAACTCAGAAGCGAACATAACTTTGAGTAAAAATATATATAAAAAAATCCCCACCAAAACCGGATTACATGTGCTTTTCCAAAAACAAACAAACCTTTTTTGACCTATCTTTTAAATTGATATTTAGAATATAGTCTTCTTGACTTAAGATTACCAATAATAAAAGTTATTCTGATAAATCAGTAACAAAATGTCAGCTGATGTGATAACGTTTTCTAAGATTTGTTTATTCAGATCCTTTTGATGAAGCACTAGTCAAAAGAAAGATCACAAAAGAACAAAATATTCCTATTGTACAAAAGCATCAAAAACCCAACCAGTTACACCACCAAAATAACATTTGGTCCCATTAGTCTACTTGAGACGTGAGACAAGGGGTAGTAAGGAAGTAGTAATTGTACTCAATTTTTCCAGTATGCATCAGGAATCATATTGGAGGATGTGCTCTAAATGCATGTTTTCCATCCTTCTTATAAAGTTCCTTCCAGGAACCTTTCCTAAATGTTTGCAAAATGTTGTCAAGCTGCAGGACTGAGCTCAAGAGAGCTGCATATGTCCTGAAGAAAGCTCCCACAACATTAAAAAATATGAGACCAACCTTTTGAGCACCCGGTAAAGAAAGACTTGTCATAACAAAGCAGAAGCCCTGAAAAACATTTAGTGTAATCCTTTCTGTTGGGATTTTAGTTGATTATTTCTCTTTCTCTAATAGTAAACAGTTTGGCCCTATTGATCCTTGGGTGGGGTCAGAGATCACGCCTGATACAGGAAGGCATGGCGTGACAGGCTTAGGGCCCTCGGACTTCTAGCCCGAGGAGCAGATGTTTGAAGAGGCGTTGTGATTATCACCGCAGTGAGCAGAGGACTGGGAGCAGCGGCTATCGGATGGATGCTGGTAATTACCCAGGCTCCCCTGGGAAGGGGATGACACGTGGCCGCCACTCTCTGAGATCACAGGGGCATAATTAAAGCTGTAGTAACAGTTGTTAATAGGGCAGCAAATAAAGGTAGAGGAGGATAAGGGGAAGGGGAGGCAAGAGGGAAGGAAATCATGGGGCATAATAGAGGATTGTCTCTCTTTTGTCATCGGAGCTGTTTGTTTTGCTCACTTTGACCTTTCTGTAAGGCAGAGGATTTTGATGAAGGACACTTAGTTAAAACAGAAGAGAAAGCGAACTGGATGGGAATAAAATCTCACTTCTTTTTTATTTCCCTTTAGTCCAAAACACTAGATTTAAGACTTAAAAAAAAGCTTTTTTTAGAACAAAATCAAATTACATTGCAAACTCACCAAAAAAATCCCCGAAACTTTTCTGTTCAGCAAAAGAAAAAAAGAATGGACATACACCAAAAATTCACAACATCACAGTAAAAGCTCCACTTGTTGGTAAGTGACAGGTATGGTTTTGTCTCGCTCTGCAGTGTATGATGCTCAGAGTGCCCATGCAGAGCTGTTAAAAGCACCATACAAGACCCTAAGTGTCAGAACACATCACTACAGCCTTTTAGAGCCACAAAACCCTCTGACAGCACCAAAATGCCTTCTCTTACCTGTTTTTTGTGCTCCACTCAGCTTTGTATAAATTACCACATTCAACCCTTAAGGTATTCCTGACAGGTCCATGAATTCCTCTTCCAAAAAAGTCTAAAAAGGGACAAGCACCTTGGTCTAGCAGCATTGGGGGTCATTGTGCAGAGACGTGTACTTTGTATGAACAACTTCAATTTAGTTCTCTTTTGGGTGTCAAGGAAAGCTCAAAATGGTCAATTGGAAACAGTGGAGGGCGACAGGGGAGAGGCCAAAACACCCTGACATTGTGTATCATTATCAGAGATGATAAGTTTTTCATTGGTCATAATGTTAGTATTAAACCTTGTTTTTAATCACTCTAGTTTGTTTTTTTTTAGTTAAGTTTTCTGAAAATTGAAGTTTCTTTTGTTTAAATTCCTATAAGCCGTAGTAATCATAATCTACAGATATATACTCCTGGGCATTGCATTTATCTTACAGTCATGCAATATTCAGAAGCCTTACGAGTTTTAGATCCTGAGGAAATCTTAGAAGAAATCACAGAATTAAAAATTGGAAGGATGAGCGAAAGAGGTGGCTCAGATGACTGTGGTGATAATGTGCAAGTTTGCCAATCAGAGCTCTCTTCCATGACAGCGGATCGTCCCGGAGAGAATTAGTCATGCTGAGCTTAACACATAATACCCATGCAGATAAACAGTGAGGTTCTGGCAGCACATATTTTTTGGATTAACACAGTGACTCAAAAGAGCAATGTCCACAAAATGACATCATAAGCTAAACCAGAAAAGAAGTAGCTAGTTTTACAGCACTTAGGGATAGATAAAAAAGAATAGAAAAAAGGCTAAGCGTTTGTCGGGCTCTTGTTTTCTTATGGTGTGAGGATCTTAATGCAGCATCTTCTTTCTACAACCAGTAATGCAACTTCACATTCTCTTCCTCTCATTCAGTCTTTCTATCTTCCTTGCCTTTTTACTCTCTGAGGTAACATTTACACATTGCACATTACAAATGCCCGCATGCTCTGTCTTTCTTTTGGTGTTGTGTTGTCAGCATGTCATGACTTATTCACTCATTTTGTCCCACTCAGGACATCAATATTTAATGTGGATGGAAGCATGCTTTGCCTTGGCTTAATAAAAGATGCGGCGTGCAAGGAAAATACAGCCTTCACAAACTGGAAGTGTGGTGGAACAGCTGTTGTCAGACACAAGTTCAGCAAGTAAACAAATCTGTTTGAAAAAAAATCAATAGCGTGAAATTGTTGCAAACTGTAGATCTTTGAAAACAGAAAAAATAAGTATGTCAAAAAACATTTTTGCTGTGTAATTTCTGTTTTAACAATTTTAGGCTTATGTGAAAAATAGCCTTTAATTTGCATTGGAAATTTGAGGTGCAAAACAGTACATAGATATTAATTTAACATCTCCATTTTAAAGCGTAAAAAGCTCTAGTTGACTACTTTTAACAAAAATGAAAAAATGTTTCAAATGTATCCAATTTCAATAGCTTCAGGATTATGCACTTAAATCTGTTACAAATACATGAGCATGAGGTCAATTAACACATGCATTTATGCAGCCCTATAGAGATAAGAATAATATACTATGAGCATTCTGACAATTTTTAAAACACAACTACCTTTCCCTTCATGTATGTACAATAGCTAATCTATTGGATTGGATCCTATAGCCCGGGTAGGACCCAGAGATCTGCCTGTGACCTCTGATCTTTTCACCTCTGTTCTTTTGTTTGACTAATTTAAATAATACCAGCTAGATATATTTCCATTAACCATCAAAGTGTGCAAAATACATTTTCCTAGAATGGAAACCCTGCATTTAAAAAAAAAAAAAAAACTCACATTTTTGGATAATAATATTTTTTTGTTTCGATGAGCTGGGTTTTTGATTGTACTAAAATTCTTATATTTTGCAAAACTGCTATGGTAAGGCTTGTTTCATCATGTGGCCTGCAACAGGACCTCACTGCCTTGTAAAAAGATGAAGAAGAAGACTGTACAGCAGAGCTATGGCTGACATATTGATATATCTCATGATTTTAAATCTGCCGCTGCCATGTTGTTGTTTTTTCAGTTAATGCATGAACAAACATATTTAGGTACAGTTGTAATTGTATTTGTTATTTAATGAAAATACCGCAATTGCAAAATTTTTGAATTAATCAGAATAGCAATATAGTTTTTTTCACGTTTGTAATGTTAACACAGCTACTACAAACTAGGAGCGCTGCCAAATGACCTTCAGTTTTAGTAAAGTTCTGACCCAGTCATCTAATCCAGGGTTTCTTAGATGTATCTCTGCTTCAAAAACTAGATTTATTTTATTGTTACCTCCACAGAAGTCTAAAATGCTGCCTGTTACATAACTAAATTGTTAAATACATTTAAATCAGGTTTGTAGAAGTAAGAAAATGTCTGAAACACATAGGACAGTGGCAGTTTAAGAAACTTACAAAAACAGTTCAGACATTGTCAAACTTTAGCTAATTGTATGTGTTTTAACAAATCCACACTGAGGACAAAATGTGAAATACATGCTGAACATATTTTACCCACTAAGAGGTATCACAATAAAGACATGCTACTATATATATCATTATACATCTGTTTGTGGTCTGGTATTTTTGTTTCTTCTTTTAAGTTTTTTTTGTGTACCAGCTGTTGATAATGTATCCCATCCTTCTGCATTTAAGCTTAACACAAGCCTAAAATCTTGTGCGCAAATCATATACATTTATAGATTTAGCTGTATTTGGATCATTCACATTAGCGTTCTTCAGCTAATAATTAGGGGGAAAAAAATCACTTTTTTATGAATATTTTGGAGTCACCTTTCTTTGCCTGGGCAAAGGCAGCAAGAAAACATGTAAACAAGAACAACTTTGTTAAGAATCTGTCTAAAGGATAATTTGACTTTCGAGAGTACGATTGAAAATGATATATTAAAGTATCGTCTATTAATTTCCTCTCTGTTATTCCATCAGGGTTGCGGTGGGAACGCTGCCTATCTTTGGGAGTCTATGGGCGAGTGGTAGGGTACATCCTAAACAGGTTGCCAGTCTGTCGCAGAGCAACAGAGGGACACACAACCATGTTTTTGGACATTGGTAGGAAAGTCAGTTACCCATAGAGAACCCATGCATGCACAGAGGAACATAAAAACAGCTAGGCCAAGAATTGAACTCCAAAACATTGCTGCAAGGCAACATTGCTACAAACTTTGCCGCAGTGCAGCCCAAAAAAGCATGACCTTCTGAAGATCTCAATTTTTAATATGCGTCATTAGCATTTGCAAAACTGGAGGCATTGGCACAAGTAGAAAACATGATTCATGTTTCAGTTGGTTTTGAACTTGTTTCTATTCTTTTTATGCTTTTACTGTCATAAGTATATGCAAGTATATGCTATATTGAATTGTGCAAGCATCCCTTGTATCCTGTTGAGAATAGGAAGTAAGGCTTTATGTAGGACAACACTAATGTTGATAATTTTCTAAAATATAGTCAATTTCCTGCATTTTATTTGGTTCGGGCAGTTGCAGAGGGAGGAACCAATCTAGGGTGCGTTTCATGTAAGAACCACTGCAGCCTTTGAATTTTGAACTGTATTTTTGTTGTTGTTGTTGTTTTAACCTCAACTCAATTCAGAATCAATTCTTGTTAAAGGTAACTTTACAAAGTATAGAGTAAACAATTAGAACTATCTTTATTATACATTTACAATAACAACGGCAAGGGTATATTTTTTATATCTAAGGCATCAATTATATATTTTTATATTTAAGGGTTTAAGCACATATTTACTAAATTACAACATCATTAAGCAACAGGTACAGCCATGCTGCATCAATTCTGCAGTTAACACCCTCATCAGACCTAATCCTGCTGCACATTGCTGTCATATCCCATTGGCAGGTCAGATCTAAACTGGTTTAGAAACCTTTAGTCTTCCCTAATCTGGGAAAATCAATGGAAACATTGACTGTTGATCCAGCATGGGGGAGGGATTTGAATCAATATGTATATTGATCAATAAGTGGTCCTGGATGTATTGGGAGGTCATTTGGTTCTTTGAGGTTGAGGCTAATCAGTTTAAGTTATCCAAAAGCAGTGGAATTGGGGCTAAGCGAAGTTTAAATGGTGACCTGGCCTGCAGAGAGGGTAGGTGGCCCCTGCTGTGTTATGAAAGCTCCCACAGTGAAGGAGGTGGGATATGAGGAATGAAAAAAAATATTGTTTAATATGTCAGATTGTTTAATGCAATCATACAGCAAAGCATTTCCCTAGGTTTACACAGTCAGTCAGGCATGTCCCAGTAGGGATTTTTAAAATAATATTTATTAATTCTCTTAAAAATCCAAAAAGCACAAAGATCTGCATTACAAAATCTTTAAATGTAAACTACCTTTAATTGCAGAGGTTCAATTTACCCCCAATAGAATGACATAAATTGAAACTCTTTATTTTCTTAGTTTGTCACCAGTAACCAGAACATACTTACATTGAAAAACATGGCACAAATTTTCAGCTTAATGTGGGTAGCAGAGAGCACAGTGGGTACAATTAAAGCCAGCAGATTAGGCGTGGCACTGACAAATGAGACATGGCCATGGTGTCGACACACACAAAGAGACTCACACAAGCCTTTAGGGGGGTAATTAACACAGAGAAAGTGTATCAAACCCTGGAACCTGTTCAGTATCCCACATGTTTGACAAATTTCCTCACTTTATTAACTGCTGAGCTCTTCTTTTCTCAATCAATGAGATATGTTTTGATGTACAGAAATTGCAAAAATATTTTAAAAGAAGATATCTGTTACACAGTGCCATTGGATATAATAATTCCATCATCGTAAAACTGGATTTCCACAGCTTCTCCTGAGTAACAGTGGGCCTCATGGCCACCGTTCTAGTCCTGTCTTTGCTGGTCCCTACTGTTTGTAGGGATGGGCAGGATTGCAAATCTGATATTCTTTCCATTTGTAGATGATAAGGATATAGATTATTTTATGATTTACAGCGGCATTACAGACTATGAATCATAAAACACAAGTTTCTTTTTTGTTTTGGTGGAGGGGGTTGACAAAGCTGCAAATTATTCAAAGCAAAAGTAATGTAGAGAGGAGGACCAAGATTATGACAAGAAAAGGAAAACAAGAGTCATGGCAGAGTTGGGGCAACAGATGACCTTTTCAGTGAGAGGAGCCTTTACACAGTTTGGGCCTATGTGCACTTTTATTTATGGTAGATATTTATAGAAGCGATTTTCCTGAGGTTATCCTGAGCAAAATGCCAGTTCTCATTACCAGCCGAGCTTTGCCTGTGTCTCATTTTATGGCTGGATGAGCCCAAGCAGCAGGGACCCCAGCGTGCAGCATTGGGTCACCTATTAAATCCTCATGTCCAAGAGAGCACCGTCATGCACTTCTTGTTCTACACTGGGTGGGGTAAGTTTAAAGCAAGAATGGAGCAAAAAATGTCTGGCCAGGTGTGCATACGCATGTGTGCTTGGTATTATGTAGAAACAAGAGATTATCCAGTGGCACAATGCACAGACTGTATGCGCTTGAGAATGCATGAAAATGTGTCAAAATTCATAAGCCTATTTTTCTTCAGAGCAGCTTTAGGTCACCCTGGTGAAGCACCTCAGGGTCCTTTTGTTACCCCTGGGAGCCTCAGCATGGGGTCATCACAGTCAAGCCCATCAGGGACAGTCAGACAGCCCAGAATGTCATCTCAAAGATACAATTAGACAAGTGTAGGTTCCAGGAGAAAAACATTAAGAAGAAGTATCCAGGTGATTATAAAGAAAAGGCCTAAAACATGACAAGTGAAATTGCCATGTTATTTAAGGTACAATAGCAATACAAACATATAAGAATTGTTGACTTTGATTTTTAAATACATATAACGATTGGACTATATGCACAGGGACAAAAGAAACCAGAAGAAATAATTGTTCAAAAGATATGTAGGATAATTCTCTGCATCCGATATTTTTTATGTTCAAGTTGGTGTAAATTTGGTTCCAGTGTTGTTCCATTATAGTTCATACTGGAAATCTCCAATAAAGACTTGCACTTAAAATAATTTTTTTTTGAGTTTCTTTTGTTATTTTTCTTATAATTAGTGCTTGGGTTTTGATTGAGCATACTCTGCTTCAGTGGCAAAAATTAAATGCTTAACGTTTTACACAGATAAACACAAACATCTTACCAGTTGGTATACATTTCCTTTTTCTATGGAATAGATTTTCCTATTTTCTAACTTTGAGAAAATATTGCTATTCGTTTATCACATTCTGTTTTTACAAGTGTAAATTCTGCCTTAGTTTTATTTTTATTTATTATTTCACAGTTTTTTGGAATGTGAAACTGCAGCAGGTCAGGAGGGATTCATCAGAATCAGCAACCAGAACTTCTGAATGAGATTGAACAGTTGAGTGACCAGACAGAAACAGAGGGAGATGTTTCCAATGTTAAATTCTGGTTCACTAACCTTCTTGTGTTTACTGACAAACTTTGAGATTTCCTGAAGATGCCAGTTGGCGTGCAACATCACTGTTGAACTTCTGAGGATTCCTGAATCCTTCCGGCCTGATTTGGAGGAATATTTTGATCGTCAATCGTTGGTCCAAGGAAATGCACAGAGTCAGATCCGTGAGAGCAGACACAGGCAGGATGATCAAGGGGACAAACCAGAGTTCGGAATCCGAGAGCCAGTGCAGAGTCAAACCGGGGTGATCCGAGATCCAAGGACAATCTAGGTGAGAATCTGACAGCGAGGTCAGGGCACAGAAAACAGGTCAGAGTTCCAAAAACACACCATAACGGGTCAGATAGGATTCAAGTAGTGATGTTATGATTTGAGCCGAGGCTTCGAGGCGTTTGTCGAGTAGTGGAGGGGGGTTTCCATGAAGCGGGAATTGAGTCTTGCTTCATTTGGGGGAGGAGCCAAATTAGATGACGTCAGAAGCCTCGCTACCCCACCATACCACATCACCACTTCGGTTATTGGTTCAGCTTGGCCGGAACTTTGACAGGCATCTAATCAGCCTCAGTATTCAGTCCAGATGTTTGTAGGAGAGTTGCGGTCAGTTGGATAGAGTTTGGATATATTCTACTAGATTGGTTGTAAAAACAACCAATCTAATTGGTTAAAACAATTTTGGGTAAATTAAACAATAAAATGATCAAAATATGAGCAAGCCACTGGTTACAGTTGTAAGATTAGTGTTAAGTAGTATTGCTTTCTGGTATGCAGTTACCATTGCTAGTTACGGCGTCAGCTGTAAGTTGTCCACTTTCAATCCTGAAGTTGTTGGTTTGAAAGTTGCGATAACACTTAACAAGTATTTTGGACAATGTGATTAATTTGTATTGCTTTGCCCTTGTACGAATATAGATTGGGTCAAAATATAACCAAATAAGATTGGTTGAACACATAATTTCTAACCCGATTAAAACCAAAAACTGTGAGGAAATGATTATTTCTTTAACAAAAATGACTAACACCTTTCATTTTGCTCATCATTTCCCAATTGCACAAGCCCTTTCACTGTCTGCTTGAGCTTATTTCACTAAAATGGCAGAAAAAACAGTGTACCCTTAATAATTTTTTACACACAAAAAACTTACAGCAGATTTTATTGTATACACCAATCATTAAAAATTTCAAATGAACTTAAATGGGGGAAAAAAACAAGAAAAAAAGGCATACAGACAGGTAGAGAGGTATAAACCTCACCAACGGCTCAAAATAATCTGGCACTAGTGACAGGTTTAAGAGCTGGTTATATACAGTAGTATATACTGTAGTCAGGTAAGCAGGTGAATCAGATGAAAGCTGATTGGGAATGGGGCGGAGCTGACAGGTGTGTTGAATCCTGAATCAAACTAGCACTTGTGCCAGGAATGACAGATGAGCTGTGGGTGATATAAATGGAACAGACTCTAATCAAAGGAAAGGAAATCTAAAATAGTTCCAGGAGTTAAATATACTTGACAATAGACCAGACCTTGTATTCAGAATGTTAATGTATAAATGGTGGTATCATTATTTTTTAACCTTTGCACTAAGAGTTGGAAGATGACAGTAACTCCAAGAGGGTGATACTTAATACATTTCCCTGCATATTCAAGAAGTTAGGGAAGAAAATAAAAGGAAAAGGCATCTGGACCAAACCCAACCAGCTGCTTAAAATTTGTAAAAAAAAAAAAAAAGTGAGACCTTATTAAAAATTCTAATAGTCACTTGGGTATAAAATGAGCCATCTGTGTCAGACACCTCAGTGTGTCAGTTGGCACCCACCTGGGGAGGTTTTATGCTTGCATTGATCTCTGATGTTTAAAGTAATTCTTTACTCACAGTCTGCTGTTAGGTAGTGTTGTTATATGGCTGCAATAAATAACAGCTACAAAAACAATATAGCTTCAATCCGGCTCCATATTGTATAGCAGTCAGCTAGTCATGCACAGATCAGATACAAAATAAACGGAGAAATGGTCACTCAAAAACTGTTTTCCAGTCATATGATATTTAAAAGACATAATTTACAATTATGTCTTTTAAATGTCATATTATTGGACATTATAACAATTTTAGAATCTTTGTATTCTAATGAACATGATGGACTACCTGATAGCCTATAGTTTAAGCACTTGAGTAGAAAATGGTTTCTCTGCAGGTATAAGTTTGGGCATAATAGCAGCACGTATATTTAAAATTTGAATAAGAATTTGCAAAGCCGCGAAATGACCCAGATCCTGCTATACTTAGATTCAGACAAGTACACAATAAAATATCAAGAATTCGTTAAATTTGACGTAAAGCAAGGCACCTCTTTATAAAAAAGAAATAACTCCAAAAGCTGAACTCCTCTCCCCCTGTGCAAAATCTGATTTAAATATTGGGGCAACATATATAAAACGTGTCTAAAACCATAAGGGAAGTAACAACAGCAAGAATGATTAACAACCCCAACTATTAGGACCTTAGAAATAAGCTGTTTTTTTTTTCAATCTGGTCGAATGCAAAACGGAACAAATAATGTACAAATGACAAAAGCAACATGCTGCCTGTATACAGAGGTACTTTAGGAAAAATTTGATTTTCTGTGGCAAAGCAAATACTTTTTAAGAAAACCTTTATTTTTCTGAAACTGTGGAATACTTTTAGTGTAGAAGAAAAAGGATCTTCTAACATCACCCAGTGAAAAAAATTATTAAGATGCCCACTGAGACTTTTAAGTAGGGATGCCCTAAATAATATGGAGGTCGTATTTGTAGCACTGCACTAATAGTATCAATGGATTTGATCAGCATAAGAGAAGGCTACTGTGAAATATGGAAGTAGTATTTGATAAGTTTGCATTTGTTTCTAACATTTTTCAAACGTACAATTGAGCAGGTATACTGTAAAAGAGTTATATATCTGTTAACTATATATGTTTTTACATTCTTCCTTTTATTTTACTTGTTTATGTTCTTATCATATATCATATATATATCAGTTTAGGTGTCAAGTGCCAACACATATGGAAAAAATAATTATTTCTATTCTAAACAAAAATGTATGAACACAAATAAATTAACATGTAGTATTAAATTAACATATTTCAGAAAAAAAATCTTAACTAAGCTTTTGAAATTCAACTTAACTATGAATCATTATGTGCAAATAGATTAGAAAAGTGGTTGGAAAACATATGACCAAAATTGCCAAAAATGGTGCAGTTATGTCATATATTATGGATTTTATATTTGAGAACAAAACTTGGATATAAAATCATGGCATCAATGTCTTCTCTGTGTGCTCTCATGTCTGTCAAACTGGTCCTGGATCTGTTATGCATGTCTTATATTAAATACACACCCATCAGACTGCGGCTCCTTTTTGTGCATTGTGATTGGTCAGATTACAAGCTATGTGGTATTCAGGCTGAAGAAGCAGTCCTATCAACAAAGGACAGGGAAGAGTGAAAAAATGAACCACTTTATTTTTCTTACCCACTCCTAACTAAAAATGAGTCAAAAGCAAAAGAAATCAAAAATATATACTTGGTCACAAAAGGCATTGTGACTGCTTAACTTCATGCCAAGGCAGTGTCAAGTAGGGTTTGGAATTGATACGATTTTCACAATTCTGATTTCCTTATTGATTCTGTGAAACGTTTCAACCCCTGATCGATTCTCTTATCGATTCTGTTAACAATGAACTTGGTAAGTGCACGATGACATTTGTCTACCTTCGCCTGGGACATTCTATTTCTGCCTGCCCCTGCGAAAACAGAAGGCAGTGAACGGGAGCTGGCATAGGTTTAATGAAAAGCATTACTGTACAATTTCAGCAAATAAACTCATCTCCCCCTGATTTAAATAAACGAGCGTCACCTTTCTCTCGCTCCCTGAAGTGCAGAGCAACTTCTTAGCTCTTAGGATTCCACTCTGTGTGGCTTGTTTTGTGTTTGTCTTCCTTCCTCCACCTGGCGGCCCCTGGTTCTGGTTGGCCTCCTCACACACCTGCGGAAGGTTTCCTCATTAACGGAGTGCTCTTAAGCTGCTGACTGCCACTACCTCAACGCCAGAGTGTTTGCCAGTTTTGGGTACTCTAGCCAAGCTGAGTTTTGCTGAGTCAAACTGAGTTTTTGTCCACCTGAGATTTAACCTCGCTGTTTTGTCTTTGCCTCTCGGCAGGAAGTCATCCTGCAAACTGAATGTTTCGGACCTTCTCCCCCCTGGAAGTATCTTCTGAGAATCAAGCTGAGCTGAGGATTCAACTTTGTGGTTATGGTCAAACCTTTTCCCCAAGGATCGTTTGGTGCTTCTCTCTGAGCAGGGGATCCGTCTCAACAACAACAAGTACCGCAGGAAATCTAAGTCGCAGTTAGCCTCTCCAATGAACAACCGCATTCTGGGTAAACCCTGTCCGCCCTTCATCAAAAAAGACAAACAGTGGAACATCCCACATCTACTGGAGTCAATAAGAGACAACCATTTTCTGGAAACGTGAGTCTGCAACCTTTTTCCCCTCTTCAAGTTCAAGAATCTAATTTCCCAATGAGCCTAAACTAACCACAGTGTCTTCCCCTCACTTTCCAGTTCTGGTTGAACAGTGTTCAGAGCTACACTGGACTCATCACATCCATCTCAATAAACCTGTTAAACTTTTCCTTGGTCTCTCTGTGTTGGTTTACTGCATGTGGGTCAGAGCACTTGATAGAATCATGACAGTAGCATGTTTAATGACCCCAAAGAGGGATAAGAAATTGGTTTATTTCCATAAATGGCATATGATTGACTAGGAACCACATTAAGCACAGCCAGAGATATAAAATTAGCTATTTACCACCAGAGTTGCCTTCCATGATGGTCGTAACTTTAGCTTCTGTCCGGAAGCATCAAAAACATGGCATTCGTTAAAATGAATGCCATGTTGTGTGTGCAGGTGTTTCAGCATGTTTTGTTTTGCTTTTCTAGACTTACGCCTTGTCACGTCATACTTGCTTACTGAATGTCCAGTGTGAAACTTGCGTAAAAAACATGACGTAAGTCCTGTTGCCCAGCTCTAGGCTCTGGTGCGTTAAGCGAGCTTCCAAACAGTGCCATGGAAATGGAACACACGGAACCGGTTCTAAACAGGAACCAGTTTTCTGTTCCCATCCCTAGTGGCAAGGTAGCAACCCAGGACGGTCAGCTGCCTATTTTGTTACTCAAAGAGTACTACAGTGTAGAGAGACAACTTTGACCATTCAGTTTACAAATGGACAAAACATTGTTGAGGGGAGGAGTTGCTAGTTGAAGTTATTTAGCTAATAGTTTATGTTGCCGTCCAACTGGCTTCCAAAGCTAACGTAACAAAAAGGAGGTTTTATGTCCTTAAGTGACTGTGAAGAGAGACAACATTCAAATGTTCATATCTGCTTCAATTCTTTTCCAATATCCACAAGTTTGCCTACGCCAGGTAGACTTGTTTATGGTTTAACTATGGTCTGGTATTATCAAATCACATCTTTTAATTTATAATGCATATAGAAAAAGCCTTTGTCTTAACAGACAATAAATTCAGGTATAGATTATTTATATGATACCTGACATTTTAACCCTTATTAAGGTTAAACTTTTCGTGATTTTATGAATAACTGTCAAAATATTATAGGATCTGTCTTAAGACGCTACTAGAGATTTCCAGCATTTTCAGCTTCTGACTAACATAATAGTACCAGAGTCACCACATGACCTAAACTATTGGATGAGTATACAAACATTTTGACTATATAAATTAAGCATGGGCTTAATGATATTACAAACTGCAAGAACCAAAGTAGTTGGTTTTGTAAGATTTAAAATGATAGTTTAATCTATTTTGTGGATCCCATACTTATTGGTCAAGGACCCCAACTGAGATCATGACCCAAACTCTAGGAACCAATGGTGCAGGCCAACCTGTTAGCTTAGCTTTGAGGTTGGCTTCAAGAACTCTGTAAAAACACAGTAAATAGAAATGAAATACAAAAGTACCCAGTTTTGCTTGTTAAAAACAGCTTTCCATGTTATTGTCAGAACTGGTACCTTTCTGTATCTCCATTCTGAGAAGAAAATGAGTTTACTTTTTTAATAGTCAGGAAAGTATAGCTATGTCAAAGGGTTATCAGGGTGGCTGAAAGGGCAGATCACTGTATTCTCCTGGGGTTAACCCAGAATAACCAGCTTCTATGCAGTTACTGGCTATCTCGGACCATTTTGGAAGGAGAAGGCTGACTCCCCCCAGTCTCTGCCTAGTTCTCTAGTTTTAGTCTTTCCTGCAAAACTCAGACAGCCCATTTCTTATGCACTCTGCTGATTTTGTTGGTTTTTGTTGCCTCTTGCCAGACAGGCCAATGGATCTAGTGTGGGCAATGGGACAAGGAAAGTTTGTCCAACAGGGATTTCATATCTCTGCAGGATGTCCCAGGAATTCTCCTTCCTTGGGAATGTCCTAAAAAGGAGTTAATTGCACCTACAGCATGAAAACAACATTTTGCTGGTCCAGCATTGTTGTATAGTTTGCGTCCATGTTCCAACTCATCATCATATTTCTATATTCCATATGTATGCTGAATATTCTTTTTGACATCATCCTGGCTCTAATTCACTCTTTCATCTCTTGTGCCAACACCACAGCCATTTGGGCATGTATTCACAGGATATGACACACCAAAGGTCGTTTGATGGTGTATTACTTAACATAAATGCATTTAAGCGCACAGGATTAGAACATCCAGGAAATAACATGCTATTAAGATTATGTTGAAAAAGAAATATCAAAAGTGGTATCAATTGTAGGACAAAAACAAATGCAGGTAAATCTGTAGCATAAATGCAATGGTGGCTCCCAAGAATGATTGCATTGGTAGAGCATGACATCTTCATCAGAATGCTTTCTGTACATTTGTCTTGCCAAATTAATAACAATGCCATCATTATATGGCACTCTGACCATCAAGTGCGGGCCCCAGAGATTAGACCCTCCCATCTCCCTGGCTGTTCATCTATCCAACTTCCTAATGCTGCACGATTCCTGGGATTCCAGTGTTTGGAAGCGAAGAAGCAAGGTCTGTCCCCCTGGGCTGTTTGACTGCTTGTCTGACATCATAGACTGTGGCGTCTTATGATCCGTCGGCACAGAGAGACAATCTGACAGGCTTAATTTACAATGTCAGCCCTTTCAAAACCATTTCCCCCCTCATGCTGACAGCAATCCTGCATTTATAAATTAGCAGAAACATTAACCTTTAGACTGATTAGAACGGCTTCGGAGGGAGGCAAATTAACTTCCATTTGTTAGTGTCAGATTTTGGGTTCAAATGGTAAGAAAGAAAATGAAGTGAGGAGATTGAGTAGATAACGATATGCACCTCACGTCCTAAAATGAAATGTTTTGTCAGCCTTTTATTGATGAAGACAATTCAGTTTTTGATGTAGTGTGAAGCATGTTGCACTCCAGGTGAAGCCTGATAATTGCAGTCATGCACTCATCAAATACAGCACAAAGGTTGGATTGTTTTTAGAAAAGAGGATATTTATTCCTATTTTGGTTTTTTAGAAGATGTGACCTAAAAAAACGATGCAGAGAATACAGAAATAAAAGATAAAATTGCAATTAAACAGGATAATTTGTTTAAAGGGAAAACAAGTCAAATAAGACTGATATGAGATCTCCTCTTTGCCATCAAAATGCAACATTGCTGTCCAGTTACATCACTGTAATTGCTAACTTGTGTCTATCAAACCCAGAAAAGTCTTCACACTTTGGCATGTAACAGCTTGTCATGAGGAACTGTTGCAGCAATATTTGTGGCTATTACCCTAATTAGAGGAAAGCACACAGATGGTGTTGTTTCACAAACTCACAGACTGAGAATCAAAATGTCATCACTGCCAGAATTAGTGATGGTCTGAGAAAAAAAAAGATATTCGAAAAAAAAAAAAAATCACTTCACTTCTCACAGCGGCCCAGCTTTAATTTCCAGAACTTCTTTCTTCTCCCCTAGTGAAGCTGACATTAAATGGGCTCACTTCCTTGATACAGAAAAAAACATGATCTTTAGTGGTGAAACAATGGTACTCTGGTACCATATGCTGCGCTTAAGCACTGTAAGACAGCTGTGAAGTCTGAGTGTTCCTGGATATAGGCCAGCTCCCAGAAGAAGCGTATAACACTGCTTGGAAAATGTTTCCAGCAAGAGCAGGAAGAAGCCACTTTTCATGAAGCAACTTCCAGATGCAGGACAACGAAGATGAGACGAGTGCATATGTGTGTAAAAGCATGTGAGTGTGTATTTTTCCATGTGTATGCCATTACTTTTTCACATTTATGCCAAGTAGGCCTACTCTAAAATACCATCTCACTAATGAAGCAACCAGAATATTATAATGGCCACACTTTTAAGTGACAACTCATTTTTTTACATTTTAATTTCTGTTAGAATTTTGAGAGAATAACCTCTGATTCAATGCTTTTTAATCTTAACTGTAAATTGTGCATAAATCATGTTTTTAAACAACTAATAACAAGACAGATATCGACATCAGACAAATTCTAAAGGCAATATCTAATATTTCTGCACAGCCATGCAAGAGGTAAAGGCAGATATATTGCTGCGCTGCTTTTGAAACTGACTTTATTACTTACCCCCATAGAAACTGTCTGTCAATCAGATCAGGCTCCTTCACAGAGTAGCCCAAGGGTAGAGTACCAGCGCACCTTCACAACAATGTTACATTGTTCACTACATATAGCATATCTACCACAGAGAGGCAGAGGATTCAATAAGGAGACCATAAGGAAAGATGAACCCCTTTGTTGAGGAGGAATGCTCTGGATTCTCTCGCTGAGTGGAGCCTTTATGTCTTCCTTGAACATGGTTATGATGAGGTGAAAAGTTTCCAATAACTGTACATTGCCCTTAGCCGGGATTAAAGTTAATCTTTGCCCAATGAAGGGCATATCTTGAATTACATATCCATTCTTTGCCAAAGGGGTGAATTCCGCGCTGTAACTCCTTTTTTGATTTTAATTCTTTGGTACAAAAATTTAGATTTTTATCAAACCTGCAGAACTTTATGAATTATCTTTGGGATTCGCTTGAAGGCTATTACACAGTAAAAAGACAAATTTAGAGAGGACAAATACTAGTTAAAATCAATAATAATGCCTAAGGATGCCTTATGCATAGGGGGGCTATTACTACAGTACTCAGCACAGCCATTTATTGTTTAAATCCCAACCCTGAGACCTTCCCCACATGTCTGACCCCTTCTCCCTACCAGATTCCAGTATGATTAAATAAAGAGAATTACTCTTCACAAAAACCTTAAAAATGTTTTCATTGAATAGTTTATGAATTACAAAGAGTAAAGAATTAAAACAATGCTACTTAATTTATTTATAATCCTTGAATACTGGGAACTAACATAATCAAGCTTATTATCTATCTTCAAGTAGATACACTGACTGCATATTTTTAAACTATATTTTATTGTTTATACTCTACCAATTTGTTTTATCAGTTGAAAACCATGAGATAATTCCAGTTATCCTGTTCATAGACTTGAAGAACCAAGGGATGAGGTATTATCACTGCAAATCAAAGGCCCAAGGTTAAGGTGGTGCAGGTAAACAAAATTCGAAAGGTATTAAAGAAAAATAAAGAGATCTTTTCATTTGAACATCATCTGACTTTAGATTCCCTCCTTAGAGGGATAGAAAAAAGTGCTAAGTTAGCCCCTACTCATTACTGTTTAGAGTAGTATTGACTTTAGCCTCGAGTTAGGACTGGATAAAATGGTGTGAGGGCTTGTCCTAAGTGATTACATTAAATTAGAGTACTGTCTCAATATAAAACAATACTGTTTGTACACTTTTCACTCAGGCTTTAACACATACAAATATCTTAAAAAGCTGCATGGACAATATATATATATATATATATATATATATATATATATATATATATATATATATATATATATATATATATATATATATATATATATATATATATATATATATATATGGGGTTCATTAATCAGCTTGTTACTGCACATGAGCATACACACATTATCCCACTCACTCTGCTATCTCCCAGTCACACTCAGTCACACAGTGTTGGTACAGTGTCTGGTCCTGACAGCTGAGTTTTAATTGGCCAGGGTGGTGCAGCACGGGCCGCTGTCATTTGCCTGGCAGTTTGAGGGGTTGTGGGACAGGCCCCACCATGGGGGCTGTCAAACGGCCCACAGTCTCCACGGGAACCCCCCACCGTGGGTGTCCCGCCTAATTTGGGAGTGTGCAGACAAAGCGCCAATTAAGAAGGGCTTTAAACAATCAAACAGAGTTCCTAAGGGCCCGCAGACACTCCATGGGGTACTAAGAAAAGACAGACAGTCAGAGATACGCACACATATTTTCATGGATGATGGTACACATGCAGGGAGGCAAAAATTAGAAAGGTAAAAATAGACTGATGAGGACCTGATCTGAAGACATAATTAATGCTTTGTCAAAGGGATGCTGGGAAGAACTTGAGCTCAGACATTCTTCCAAATTGAACCTAAAATTAAATGTGACTGATGAGTGCACAAGGGAGAAAAAACAATTTACACTAAATGTTATAATGGAACCAACTGTTCAGCAACATCTCTTTGAGATCTTTTTAATGTTTTGAAGAAATTTCCGCTAACATAAAAAGAATACACTGCTGACATTTTGAAATAAATCAGGAGGAAAACTTGCTACAAGCTTAAAAACAACAACCCTCTTGCATCTGGCTACATTTGCCTGCCTCCAGTCCCATGGAAGGAAGCACCACTGACTGATACTACCCACCAAACTGATGAACCTTGCATTTTTAAGAGCAGAATAGTGCCTTTAATGTATATCTCTGTCACTCCCCTCCTTTTGCCCCATCTTCTACTATGAGCTTCCATATGCCACTTCCATATGGCCCTGCACCCTCTCCTGACAAGCACATAGCTAAAGCCCATCCATCATTCTAGGGAGTGCACTCACTTGTTATCAGCTCAGGCTGGCGCTGGGGGACTGGAGAAGAAAGCTGAGGATAACAAAAATTAGACAAACCAACTGGATTTCTCTAATGTTTTGTTGGAGAAGCATCATTTGGCTGTAAAAGTTATTTTAGACCCCACCCCCAATCTGAACACATTTTTTTTAATTGTAGATTTCCCGATATGAGATTGAAGATGGAGATGTGGCCCTTTACTTCAATGGCTGTTTGAGTCAATGTATTGAGGGAGAGTAGGAACATAATCCAAGTTGTCCTGGAGGGGGAGATACAGGCATGCAGACAAGCTAGTGCAAAAAAAAAAAACTGAAAAAAAAGCACATCAGATGTTTAAGGGAAAAAGAAATAGAGAAATGGTATAAAGATTAGCACAATAAAGATAATTATGATGATGATGAGGATTATTATTAATACCATGACCATTATGAGGATTATTATTATACAAACTATTATTGTTAGAAATGAATTACTAGCTATGAAATAACATGAAAAATGTTATATAATTATATTAGTGTTACTATTAATTATATTCACAATTGAAACATGAACAGTTAAATACTATGGAATATAGTCAGAAAATTGACAATTAAAATACAAATAAAATAATATCATTAAAATGATCAAAATTGAATCCTTCTTATATTTTTTTTATCTATCAAAAGCTACTGGGGTACTGGAGTATATGTTTACACAATTTGCTTCATAAAACAAGCTGAAAGGTAAATAAACTCCAACATCCAGAATTGTAACTGAACCAGAAAAATCTGGACAGAATATATCATCCCTTATGTACAGTAGAAAAAATAAACACTGTCCTTAAGACCAGATGCTGCCCTAATTCATGATGTTTATCAACTCTCCTATAAACACAGAGCACAGACAGTTTACATTTCTATTAGAGAGAATGTTCTGCGCTCTCTCAGTATTAAGAGAAAAATACATCTTCAAGCACACGTGGTCCGAAACAGACGACGACACTTGTGTATTATATTTCATTTTTTTTCAAAACAGTACTGTAAAACCTATAACAATATCTGCCAGAGCCAGACAGTTTTACACAGCGCACCATCAACACAGAGTATCCTTCCGTATCTTTTACATGCTTGAACCATATTTCCTTACATGACTCCAGCAGGACCATCAGTCTGCTGGATGTAAACGGCGAAGGAAAGTTGGATCGATCCAGAAGGAAGGTAAATAGAACACCTATAGCACAGGCAGCATCCTAATTCTGGTAGAGATCATTTACCAGAACATGTGCAAACTAATTATAGTGCAATGAAAGAAAATGAAATGTGTTGTTTGGAGCAACACTCTGTAATCTGAAGAATAAAAGTGTGAAAAATGCATCCACCTTGAAGCTCGAGGGAAAGGGTATGGAAGACGATGCGTCTTGAGATAAGAATGATGACAAGGGCGAAGTGGAAGTTGAGGCATTATGGCCATTTAGTGATATCAGTGGTGCCAGATATTCTATCTTGTGGACCATGTTGCCTCCAAGTGCTTGTATACCCTGCATAGTGGTCACACTAGCAGTTGACAGAGCAGGGCATCCGTAATTTTAAACCCCGTTAACAATCATTGTATTTATTTATGAACCTGGGGTTGGTTTTGGTATGCATTGCTGGCCACAGAACGATCCCTGTCTGTGGGGGAGCCTCACCTCCTTGTAGACACTGTGATACCATGAATTATTGAGTAAGTGTAAGAAAAAGAGGCAACTTAATTGTAATATGTGGCCTTGTTATTGGCTCAAACCTTTTGTGTCCTCTTAGCTTTAATTAACACAGAGGGGAAAGAGGTTGGTCTATGAAAAGGGAACAAGTTTCTGTGAATGTGCCCTGTTTTGTTAATGTTTATGAAGATATTATTCTGGATAGATAGCAGCAGATTTAGGAGGATATATTTTCTTGTTTTTTGCTCTTTTTATGTATGCAAATACAAACAATTGATAAATTGGTAAACATGAACGTTTAACATCCAAAGATATTAACTGATTAATGGTATTTCTTCTTGATTAATTGATTGATTATTAATTTTCCTTGATTTTCCTTGATCCAGCATCATTTATAGAATGTTATACTTCTATGCAAAAAGAAAAAGGAAAAAGAAATGTTATAAAAACTGAGCAAGACTTGTATGTGATGATGAACACAGTTACTGAAATACACAAAAACAAATAGCTTTCTTTTGGTTTTTGATGGTGAGTAATCAATACATGAATGTACAGCAAATGCAAAAAGTTCTCTCTCAAAAAAAATTATGTTTTTTTTTTGCTTTTTTGCTTGACCCCTTATTTTATATATATATATATATATATATATATATATATATATGGGTCAAGCAAACACAACAATGCACCAATATGCCAACAAAGTAGGTATTGTATTAGCATTTCCTTTGCACTTCTTTGATTGGACCATTTTTCTTTTGAAGCTTTTTTCTTTTGCATGGGTTCTTTGTTATTATCTGTTTGCATAATTTCTGCTTTTGGAGTGCTTTTTGAAATTGATGTGAATTTATTCATCTGCAGGGCGTTTCCACCCCTCAGCCACTGTTGGTGTGGTACATCAGAAAAAAACATATTCCAATTCGGTTAATTCCCATAACAGGGGCAAAACTCCATCTACCAAGAGGACCTGTTTTTTTGTTTTGTTTGTTCTTTTCTCTTGTAGGCCATGGCATACTGTGAGCTTTATGACCAATGTCACTGAAGGCTCAGAAGCCAACCGAAAAAACTTAGTGACTAGCATTAGGTTATGTGACTGTTGTTAATTTTATGTCAAGAAGCCTTGTTATAATGCAGAAAAAAATCAGTTAATTACTTTTTATGTTTATTCCAAAAACAGAAAAAATTAAAACAAGTTCTTAGCTCCAATGAAGCCTTACATCTGATGTGTTTGATTTAAGCACCTCAGATGTAACAACAAGAAGCTTTAGTTTCATGATTTGCTCTCTGGAATACGTTACAATAAATAAGGGCAAAAAAGCCTCTGTTTATTTTAGAGTCCTTTTTACCTCCTGCCACGGTTAGCCCCTGCTTAAGTCTGGCCAAGTTGATATGCATGTGTTCAGATATGTTTTCCTCATGTTTTTTCCCTGTATCAATAAAAAGTAAAAAAAAAAAAAAAAAAAATAGGTCTATCCCCATCCAAAGCTCTTTTACTTCAAAGTGACTTCTGACTGATCAAAAACCCACGGTGCAGCTTTATTCTGGTCCTTCAAATCCATGAAGACCAAAAAAATGTTCCCCCGATCAAACAGTGTGTCTGATCCTGCCCATGTGTCTCCAAACAACAAGTGCAGCCAATATGGCCACCTCTCTTCATGCTCCCTGGGTGGGACACTCCACCATTGCCCCCCGGCGACTTCAAAAGACCCCAGCGTGCCACGCTTCACTGACAGACAGGCGAGGAGGCTGCCCGATGGAAACAAAAAGCTCAAGCGTTTTACCATCAAAGAGGACAAAGCATTGTTGTGGTCAGTGTCGTGTCACGTGTCATGTTGGATGGCGTGGCGGGAGCTACGTTGGTTGTTTTGATGTGCAATGGGAATTTTTTACAGGGTTGAAGATAGCTGTGCATGTGTTCAACCACAGTGCTGAGACTCCATCTGTCAAAATCAAGTGTCAAAACAGACCATCAGGGAATTTTCTTTATATATATATATATATATATATATATATATATATATATGGAATCAAACTTTTAAAGCAAGGATTAGAATGTTTCCAGCTTAATTTCCTTAAGGCTGACATTCAAACATATTCTGGTGTAAGCACTTTTTCTTTTGCCCTCCTCTACTTTCCTGCCACAATCTCTACATGCCACTGGCGACCATTACAGGAAAACATTGCTGCTATGTTTTCTCTCATGAAACCGTCTCTTCTCCCTTTTTGCCCGTTTTCCTCAAAATATGTGTCATCTTTTTACATGATATACTGTATCTAGACCTGCAGGAAAGCCCTCCCTGTCCAGCGATTTGTTCAACAGACAGTCTAGGGAGGGTTATTGGGGGTTGGGGGGGTCAGAAAGTGGAAGTGGAGGAGGAGGAAGATGGGAAGTCCCCTTAGCAGAGAACTCAAAGGGGAAAATGTGAAGAGGGCTTTGGTTCATACTTCCGTCAGCCATATCAGCTGGGACAATGTGTTTGCACGTATGTGAAAGAATCCCTGAGAGTGAGCAGGAGAGCCGTGATCTGAATAATGTCAACCCGGCACTCGCTGCAAAGAGGTTTCCATAGCAGGTGGTCTGGCTCAACCACCATCTGGAGACCTCGATGGCAAGATAAGCTTTGTTATTTACAAACCAAAAACTTTGTTTAGACAAACCCTCTAAAAGCCATGTGATGGCCAAAAGAAACACCAAGGCTCGCTGTTGTTTTTAACCACTGAGAACCGAGGGGGAACGAAGAATGTCATGCTGAATTTCCCCCAAAGCCACAAAGAATGCCAAGTAAGTCAATAAATAGACTATTAGAATAAAATTGCAGAGGTTTTGCATGCCAGAGTGAAAAGCTCATGATCCTTGTTACACAAACCTTCATAAGAACTGTTAATATGAATGCGTTATACAGTTTTGTGGTAATAAGTTTGGAAGCACTAGAAATAAAACAAAAAAATTTATTATTATACTGGAAATATTGAGCTAAAAATAAGTACTTGACAGAAGTATGTTTACCCATCATTTAAGGAGGCAACATCATCCTTCAGTGGAACCAATATTTTGGGCCTTAAAATAAAATTAAAAAAATATATATATTGCTTTTGAAATAAGATTCTACGGTAAAAAAATCTTATTTGATTTTCAGGTAACTGCTACTTACCTACTCAAATCAAGTTAACAAAATTAAACCTACTTTTAGTTAACCTTAAATGCATTTGAAAAATTTTGTAGCGTATTTTTGAACCTGTTAAAACACATTTTACCTCATGTACCTCAACATTTGCATATTGATGTAAATGTTTTAAAACATTGATAAATGATAACTATAGTGTCTTCATTTAATTTATTATTGAATTCATAATAATTATACTGTGGAAAAACTTAGATTGGACCGAATATTCATGCTGCTAATGATCAGGCCACCAGATTTATGATAAATAACTAAATTTAAGCCTAAGAATCTCTCTGCAGCAGCTCTAACATAAGGATGAAATAGATTAAGGTGGGTCTGAAACACCCTGGGGTAGATGGTAACACTTTCCATCTGATTTTGTTGGGTATAAAAATGATGATGAACATGATTACAAAGGAATGAGCGACAACCATCCCAACATGTGCCTGCAATACTAATAGAGATCTGTTAAGAATATCAATTTGATCATCATCATCATCTGCTTCTTCTTTAAATCACTACTATGTATGAAATAGAGCACATTGTATTTCATACAATATATATAACATGGTCTACATTAGTATTGTGTTGCACTTACCTCAAAAATGATATTCGTGACTCTGCAACCTCTTCTATCCTTTTGTTTACAGCACTTTGTCCCAAATGGTGTTCTCTTGTAGGTCAGTTTCTTTATGCTGCTGAATGTAATATGGATTGAAAAGCTAGCATAAATGTTTTGACATGTGTCTTTTCACATGCGCATACCCTATTATTTATATGTCCGGATTTATGACTCACCAAATACAGCAACACTCTTTAATAAAGTAATTTCTTGCTACTTTTCTTATAAATTTTTCCCAAAGCAGTTTGCCAACATCTTTCATTATTGTTAGCTTGTTTCCTCTCTATTCAAATATGACTGCTGATCTGTAAAATAATTAATTGCGGTTTAAGTTAATAATCTTTTAAAAATAATATTTACAGCTTATTTCTGTCAGTGCATTTCTTCTCTTTGCTGCAAAACATAAAAAAAAAATTGTGTTTTATCTACTCTCTGCAGCTTAACAGAATTAGATGAAGTCTGCAACCCGGTCTCAAAAACTGTACCTTAAAAATATATTACAATATGACTTTAAGAAATGGTCACACCAAAATAACCAATGGGTTTCCCTAACTAAAAAAAGGATAATAGTACAACAGTTATTGGGAGTTTGTCTATTTATTAAAAGTGTTAATTCATTTCTGTTTCAGGTAGTTGTAGCCCCTGCTATCGTGTTGCAATGTGTGTCTCTTTAAAACAGGATCTGTTTGACAAGAATACAGACAATCTAAAATGTGTAAAAGTAGTGAAACAAATTGCCCATTTTTACAGATGTTCAAAAGAATTTAATATTGCAAAATTAAAACCATGTGTCATTTGTACTTTAAAGGTACAGAGTTATAATTACAGCTATTTACAGGTATTGATGGTATATATAATCTATATGTATGTTATTTATCATCACATATGAACTGAAAGTCTCAATTTTTAGGTTTGCCATGCCTTAGAAATTGCTATTTATTATTACATAGGAGTGGGTTTGCATTTGTGGAGGCAGACATCTTTTACACTATGGCAGCACAAAGCTGAAAAACTAGTTACTGTGCAGATCGTCACTATGCTCAAATGGGACTGTAGAGAGTTATGGACCTACATACAATTCTACACATACTTATAAACTACTATTTATAATAATATTATTATATCTATGTAAACTAGACTTATAATGGCCACCATCAGCAACCAAGTGGTTGTTATGAAGATGACCAATTTAAATCGCCGGTTGTTGCGTTTTTGTTTGTAGGAAAAAATCGCACCTGCTTGGCGCTGCTAGATCAAGTAGAGAGCTGAGGAGCACAGCGGTAGCTTGGAGAGGCCTGCCAGGAAACAGATCGCTGATGCCCAGAGGCTACAGCTGGCCAATAAGACAGGTCTGAAGGCAGGGTAAAGTGGCTGTGGCTTATTGTGAGGAGGATGGCGTGACATAGGAGGACCCAGCCAGGTCGACAGAGCAGGAAGAGACGACATTAGGCCAAGGCAAGGCCCTGGAGGCTAACTGCTAGAGATAGACAAGGGCCCGCTAAGGATCAGAGAATCGTGTGACTAGAGTGAACAGTGGAGAGAAGAAGCAGCTGATCTGTGTCTGTGCTGGAGTTAGGATTTGAAAAGGTCTAAATTAAAACAGGATTTTAAAAACCTTGATACTTGATAATGTGAATAAATCTCAGCATCACTTGACAAGGTAGATAAAGCAATGTCGCAGAAGCCAGGCTTCCAGTCAGATTTTCGGTATGTGTAGAAAATGCATCAATAGGCATCTTGGCTTCATTAAGAATGGTGAAAAAGTGTTTTTGTTTTTGTTTTTGTTTTTTTACGATAGTCCTGTAACCCTTACAATGACCTGTAAACTGAGAAAGTTTTGCATCTTTTCCTGAAGAAAACTGTAAATGAAAATATTTGTTCTGGCTGTTGCTGTGTTTTATCATCCTGCATTGATGGAAGGCATACATCGAAACCTGTTGTTGGTAAATGGAATTTTAACACTCTGAACCATTATATTGAAATTTGAAAGTAGCTGGCAGTGACAATTTTAAAAGTTCTTTAGAAACTAGGTCATTGTCATTGTCAACACACAGGTTTCCAACCTTCTTTGTACTTCCTCTGAATATCTTTCCTCCATGCAGCTCTCACTCCTTTACCAGTAATTGGGGTGTAATACAGGCTGACTGCATTAAACCATTTCCACTAAGTGAAATATGTGTCTTGTCAGGGCTGCTCATTCATTATTAATCTGTTTGTTCACATATGTAACAAACCTTGAAGAAAAAAAAAGGTGTTTATAGGACTTTACGTCTGAGAAGCAGTTGTTGATGTCATGCAGAGGACGTACTTGCAGGGTGATTTCTTCTAAATATTGTTAACAAATTCTTGCATCAAGTCAAATGGGATGTTGTTTGATTGAAAGGGAAAAAAAAATCAGACTGCTACCCATTTATTTAGAATCATGCCGAAAATCTCTGCTTGCCCCATGTACATGTCACTTTTTTTTTTACCCTGTCCTTTAGGTAACTATGAAAACAAAGTCGCTGTGATACTGTCATAACTGAGCATACTTGCTGCAAATGATTTCCAGATGTTCCTTATACAATAATGCATTTGCTACAGCAATAAAAAATACGTTTGATTACATTTTTCCCCTCAAAGAATAGCTAGAGCTCTTATTGCAGCTGGAACAAAAGCAGATGAAAAGGCTAAGGAAGATCAGAGGGATATGATGAGAGGTTGGAATTCTAGAAAAAAAGATTTGATAGAATTTTACTACAGCTTGAGAGAAGAGATGGAGTGCAGCTTTCACTTTGCAAGCAACCCAGAATTTATCGCCTCGTTGCAGGAGCAAGCAAGGAAATTAAGTGATAAGAAAATCAATTGAATCCTCCTGAATCCTTTGCAAATGTTTAAAATTCCCAGCCAATGTGCAGAGAATGCAGACAGCGAAGGGAACAGGAGAAGTAAAAGGTTCCAGGAGAGGACATGGCTGGGAGTGGGGGTCGATAGGCGTGGAGGAGAGGGTCATCAATCACATCTGGGTGACACACAATGAAATCTGACCGCAGCCCAACATGTTTTAATGCGGCATCCATTAGAGCCCTCAAATAAATTGCAATTTGGAAAACAGAACACAATACCAGCCAAGTTTTCCTCATCCATCTTGTGGTGTGTCATGTAATGTAATTGCGTTGTTAATTTATCCAAGAATTTCCTTGGTACACCATTTCATCCACATTGGTTAATTTCCCTGTAGAGTATATTTTCCCTTTCCCTCAGTCAGCCCTCCCCTCCTTTAGCTGTGCAGCCAGCAGGGGCAGAGTAATGTTTCTGCTTAGCGTGGCATTAGTCGAAGGGCTAATCAAAGCACTGAAGTCCGTGACACTTTATCAATGTTTGGCTGCGTGCCGACCAACCTTGCTGTTGTGCAGATCCAATCAGGCCTCCGCTGGCTGTCATTACGTCTCGGTGACAGCAGGATCACTCAAAAATGCCTGTGGAGTACATCGATAGTATTGACAGTTGGGGGCATTAAAAGCTGGGAAGCAGCGGCACCCAATCGGAGAACAGAGAGCCGACACTTCCTGCGTCCGAACCAAGGCTTTAAAGAGAACCAGGGAGAAGACAAGAGTTGGAAAGATGTATGGACATGTCTGGGATATAGGCAAAAATCAATGCACTGCTTAAAGAAAAAGGAAGAAGAAAGAGATGCAATGTGAGCAGTTTGTTTATTTTAATGAAGCTTTTTGGTTTCTTTCTTTTGGAGAAATTTATAAGTAAAAAAAACAAATAAAACCAACTGAGTGGTTTATTAGTTATAGAGTCATGATTATAAAAAAAACAACACACATATATCTTAAAACACAAAACTGCAAAGGTACATCATGTTGGAGGAAAATCTGAAGGGTTCAGCTTTCAGTGGAAATAGAATTGTGAATAAAAGAAAATGAAAACAATATTCAAATATGTTTTTCAAAATATTTCAAAGAGATTATGAGCAAATAAGGTTTTAGTCTTTTCATAGATTTCAGCTTTGTTCTCAGCAGGTTTTTCACCATCTTGACAGATGTTTAAAAAAAAAAAGCAAAACATGTACTTTTCATATTTTATAAAAGCCTTTTTTACTATCTGCAATGCTTGATTAGTTTTGAAATGTGGCTTTATCCAATATGTGCTCTGTTTATTTCCCTAGTTCCCAAACTTTTCTTGTTGCCAACGGCGTAGTTGAACAACGTAAATTATACATTTTAATAGAATAAATCAAGATATCATTTAAATCACAAAACTCCTCCCTCCTAAGTGTAAATATTTAAGTTTAACTGTTTATTTCACTCTTTTATTTTTTGTTTTTTATATACGTCTAAAAATCTTCTCCGAGGTTTTCTAATCATCACTGATAAATGTACCCCATTTTTAAAAACCAATGACCTACTGTATAATGCAATCTCCACTGGCCAAAACTACAGGTATCTTACACAGGCCTTTGCATGAGAACTCTAATCTTAATAACTCTTCTCCCCGTCACCTGACATGAGAGCTTGAGGAGATGGGAGCTTAGAGCTGAGGCTAGGAATGGCCCTGAGGGGAGAAATGGACGACATACTTTTGTCTCTCTCCTGGCACAGTCCTCAATGCATCTTCTCCCCCATCAACCCCATGAGGCTTGACAGACAGTGAGGAAGATAGAAATGATCAAAGGATGACAGAAGAGCGAGAGGAGGAGAGCCGACCAAAACAAAGACTCATTCTAAAGTTCCCCTGTGCTGGGTTTCTAGGTGTCTGACAGAGAGGGAGAGACGTGGACTCCACCCCTCAGGCAGTGCTCATTTCTATCAGTGGACACATCACAGGCAACAAATGAGGCCCTGTTATAGGATTCACCTGAATGCTACCTCATGCAGTACCTCCGAAAGGTATGCATTTATCCTGCTTGAACTTTTCTTGTTTTCACATGTTAAACAAGAAAATCTCTTTATATTCTATTTCAAATTTAAACGAATAATCATCTCAAAATATTGCAAGATTATAAGGCAAAATTTCAATTTTTCTTTTCAAGCAAACATCTGAATAACATCCATCTGTTAATATATGCATAGAAAAGGCAAGACACCTGTATGTTTAGATTTAAAATTAGAATAAGAATAGCCAGAGTAGGCCTATGTATTTATGGTTTAAACAAAAGAGCGCTGCTACAGTATATTCATGTAACAGTCATATAACCATATATATATATATATATATATAGACAGGACTGCATAAGGAATTTACCTTCTACAAAAATATAGACCTTAATTTATTAGAAATTCACTTCTGAGGAGTCCTTCATATCGGCACGTGTATTTCTCTCTGCCCATTGGTTTCTTTCCTATATGGACTTGGAAAATGCAACAGTTCAGTTTGGACGATTCTAAACACTGATAGCAAACAACATTCTGGAGGCTTTGGTTATGAACATAGAAGATTTTCCTGAAAATTGTGGTGGAATTAAATTTGGATGAACAAGAGAGTTGTGTGTTTAGATAGTTTATTTTATTAAGCTCTTTTTATTACAAAAGGTTAGTTTTACTCATTATGATGACTTTATAGGTTAAGAAATAAAGTTTCATTTAAACTGGGAAAAAGAATGTAGTTTATTGTTTGTTAATTGATAAGTTTTAGTCTTTATTTAGGCTTTATTTAAATCATGCTGTTGGGGCTAGCTTTGATCATTTAAAACCATCGGTAGCTCGACACAGAAGTTTACAAAATATATGCTGGCATTTCCACAAGATTTTTCGATTTACACACTTGATCTTTATAAAAACATCCAGAGGATCAGAATCAGACATTTTTCAGGCTTTGTGTTTTCACATGTGTTTCCCAGAGCAGGATCTTTTCCACGTTACTTTTTTTTTTTGACACGAGGAATGTAAAATTTGGTTCAAGTGAGGTCTGATGCCAGACTACAGTTATAAGAAATATATATCAGACATTGGCAGAAGATTACATTTACATTACATTTAAAAATAAACTTAGCAGAGGCAAGGTAGACAGTGAGAAATTGAGGTCAAAAGAACGTGAAATATGATGGAAGACATTAATGCAACCCTAACTGTATGCAACTATATAATTGCAATTACATTAAAACTGTTCATTGTTATATATTTTACTAAATACTAAGCAGGTACTGGTGATATGTAAAACGTAAATTCCTTTCTAATGAATGTTTAACAGGAACGTAACATTTGAATGAAAAAAATGTTAAATAAAACATGAACTTTTAATTCATTTTTTTTATTTTATTTATTCGTTTCAGGCAATTACATGCATTGAAAAATTCAAGTGAATGCCAGTTCATCAATTTAAATTTATAAGTCACATTATAAGAAACAAAAAACAAATACATCTATCACATATATATACAATATATCAGACGAAAACTCAGACTCTAGATACATAAAATTGTGTCCAAAATTTTTTTTTTTTGGTTTCAGTTTGGATTTAACTCAAAACTTGCACATGTGTCCTACTAGCCTGTCATCTTGGTTTGCTACAAATCTGTCGTTCTGAGCAGTTTATACAGGAAAATCGTTACCACTTCCACTAAAATCACCAAAATAATGACTGAATCTTTCATGCACATCCAAAACATCGGTGCCTTTCAACCTCACAGACTGACCTCAAAGTCAAAGCAGCAGCAAGACATATTTATTTTTATGGGCTTGAAAGGTATAATCTAAAATTATTATGTGGATTTGGCTCAGATGCACATCTACATCAGAGAGGAAAAAAAAAAACTCCACAAAACCAACATATGTCATCTCTTCATAAAATCTTCAATGGCAACTTTTTTTTTGCAATAATAATTTTCTATGTTCTTTTTTTATTTTTTATTTTTTAAAGTTGTTCAGTTGTTGAAGTTTTATTAGAATTTTATATAAAAAAATAATAGTCTAAGGCTTTGCGTTAGTAACTTAACATCACATTTTTCTTTACATACTTAAGTGGTTTTATTCTCCCCACAAGCTCTCTTTCACCTATCATATTACCTTCTCTTTTTTATATAGTAGGAGTAAATAATATCCCAAAAGGAGGAAAGCAAGGAGGGGTTACCTCATTTTTCAAATCCCAGAGTCTCAGAGAAAGCCCAGGTAAACAAAGATGCTGTGGGGGGTCTCCAAAGTATTCACCCTTTTCATTTGCTCCGCAGAACCTGCCTTAGTCGATGCAGCTAAAGGTGATGAAGGGGCAAACCTGAGCTTGTATATCAGTTATTGTGATGACAAGTGGAAAAAAAAGAAAAAAAACATTGACAGGACTGAGATCCAACTTGATTCTCTGGACATGTGCATTATGAATTAGTTGTAGGTTCTTTATCAGTCAATGTCACAAACAGAGTGAATGTCTCAAACATTTTTTCCTCATTCTACAAGTTGGCAGTTTGCAGGAAGGTTGAATAAAGCAGTTGTACTTTCAGTTTACTTCCTGTAAAGTGCAGGTGCACAGATGTGATAAGCTGATGCAATTTTAACTACTTTACCGATGTAAACTGATCAGACACTATAAGATTCATAGCTAATCTTAATTTAGTATTTAATGATGCATAATTATATATAACATTGTTATCTAAAATCGTCATCCACAGGTAGAGTTTTGATATAATAACCATGTTTTTTTCCTGATTTCTCTAGTTGCACCACTCAGTGCACTAAGGTAAATACAGCTAAAATGAAGTTATTTTAGGGTTGCATAATCTTGCCTCTGTGTTCATTATTTTTTTCTGATGATGTGGGTTGCTTTAAAACCTACAGACGCCTTAACCCATACAATTTAGTGAGTATTTTCTTATTTCTTAAAACATCAAGCCTCCTTAAAATCAGAAATTAATGCACATTGTTTGTGACTCCATTTCAGATTTGCTGAGGTCGAATTCAGCGGCTGTATCCTTAGAAGGCCACATTCTTCGGCCGATTACGCCAAGGCCTGTTCGGATTGGAAGACTCCTCACATGCAGCCGACAAATGCAGCTTTTTTCTCCCCTGTTTTGATGGACAGGTCTGCTGTATCCTACGTAGCCTTGGGTATCTAGCAGTTCATTGTAAATCCAAACAGGCCGGCTGCTCCATGCTCAGAGGAAAAAGGGAAAGGGCACGGAACCGTGGTAAATATATTGCAAGTGCAGTTAAATTAAATACAAATATGTGAATAGTTTTGTGTGAAATTAATGAAAATAGTTGTTTTAAATGGATATTTAGTCAGATATGTGGCGGGTAATGTTAGGTTTATTGAAAGGCTTTATCTGTCCTTTTGCAAACAGTGTTGGCTGATATTTACTGTAAGCAAAGATTCCAATATCTGTGGACTATAAATCTGGTATTTATTAAGTTTAGTTAAAAGCCTTCAGCTGATCCAAAATGCTGCAGCCATAGTTATAAGGAAAATTAAAAAGAGAAATCATCTTACTCCTACTCTATTCTTTCTTAATTTGATGTTAAATCTAGAATAGAATTTTAAATCCTCCTTCTCACTTAAACTTTAACATATGGCCAGCTCCAGCTTGGATCAGAGATCTGATTGTTCCTTATGTTGCAAACAGAGCAGTTTTCTTTCAATCTGCAGATCTTTTAGTCATCAGGCTCCTCTCCTGGGAAAACAACTACCAGTTTTAATCTGTGAGGCAGACACTCTGTCTACTTTTAAGGCTAGGCTTAAAAGTTAAATTTTTGGTAAAGCTTATAGTTAGAGTGGCTCAGGTTATGTTGAGTATCTCTATAGTTATGCTGCTATAGGCTTAGACTGCTGGAGGACATAGGGACCACTTTCCATCACTCTGCTTTATTCTAAATGTATTCTCCCATTCTGGAGTATTTGTAAATTCAATCTCTAACGTTATGCTCTCTCTGCTTTTTCTCATCATAGTAACTTCATCCTGTTTGGTTGTAACACCATCCAAAGAGAAATATCAGCTGTGCTGCTGCCATCAATACCTTTGTTTATAGATGTTGGAGCTTGGTCTATTTTTCAGTTTAGTCCTGTTTTTTGACTAACTGGATGTGCTCTCTTTCATCATCTGACATAGGAGTTTGCTTGGAACTTGTTGACAGTTACCTTTTGTATCTCTGCTTCTTTCTGTATGTCTGCTTCTATCTCCTTGAACCCCAGTTGGCTTCATCAGCTGGCCGTTCACACTGAGCCAGGTTCTGCTGGAGGTTTCTTCCTGTTAAAAGGGAAATTTCCTATCCACTGTCGCTGCATCTGTGCTCGGTGTACGGGATTGCTGTTGAGTTTATGAGTAAAAACAATCGGCTGGTCTTCCTTAGATTTAAAACTTTGAAGCAATCTGACTGTATGATCTGGCGGAATTGTCTCTGTAAGTGTCTTGGCACGGCATGTGTTGTTAATTGGCGCTATATAAGTAAACTAAATGGAATTGAGTGCAATGATTTCTTCTCCAAGTCTAGCTAATCCAGAATGAAAAACAGGTGCCACATTCCTCTTTTTACCAATTATTTGAGGGCAGAGCTGAAACAAATGTGTGAACAAGGAATCTTGGCAAACCTGACGCAGTTTTGCTAGTTCTTTCTTTAGGAAAGCCTGGGCCAACATTTAAGCATTTATCGTAGGAAAAATGCAGATGGATAAGTAAATAAAGGCCAAAATGGCATTGCTTTAAATGGAAGTTCTAGTCTATGAATAATTTTGATCTAAAACATTAAATATTTAGCCACATGCATCCCTAAAAAAATGGAATAAAAAAAGATAAAGTCAATTGTTATTCAGCAAGAAAGGTTGTTATGAATATTAGCAAACAAGCATGCAAAATGTGCATGAAAATATTCAACAATAGGATTTAAGTAGGATAGATTGCTTGTAGGTTAATAGGATTTAAGCAGTTTCTCAATCTTCCTCCCTTCTGAGTATAGTGGACATTTCTTGTAAATCTCCTTTCATGTGACTACTTTTAAATTTTAGATATTAACTGTTTCATTTTAAAATTAGTTTGGCTGCCAAAGTACCCAAAACTGCAATAAACGTGAAAGCCTAGATAATTATTTTTCCATTAACACAACTGTTGTCATGGCAGTCATCTTAACATTTACTTAGAAATGAGGGTTGGGATGTAGCCTTCTTGTGTAATTTTGTTGGCCTTATTGTGAACCATCCGGCTTTCACGACCCTTTAAATCTTTCTGTGGAATTCTACAGGCTGGTAAAATGGTTATGACCTCTTTATCTGTTTTATGGACTCCCTGGCCATCGCAGATGGGTAAAAATCAATGGCATTTTTGACTGAAATCAATTGAATTTACTGGTGATAATATGGCCATGCTGCAATACAACAGAGTAGGTAAATAGCAAACCTATGAGTATGTAATGTGAACTTATAAAAGATTTCAATATTTAGGCAAAATGGATTTTGATTCCTATTTGAAAAGGAATACCTTATATAATTTGAAAGAATTTGTTCTGAAAGCAAAGTTTAATAAATAAATTGTGTTGCTTTAGAGGAATGAGTATATTTGACCACAGTTAATTGTTATAGGTAAATTTCTTATCTTTTTTATTTTGGTCCAACCCTCGCTGTAATGTCTAACGACGCTCAGATTGATATTAAGCACCTCCCCCTTTTCTTGCTCTTCCTCTCTCCCCATCTGTGTTGCAGATCCAAGGAGCACTGCTCTTCCTTCCAGCCTGGGAGAATAAGACGAAGGGATTAATGAGACTGATTTATCACTCTCTGTTGATAAGCTCTCCTTTGTTTTCTTCATCCATTCCCTTAATGGATTCCAGGGTGAATCAAATGGCTGCTGCGCCACAGATTCCTGCATCCTTACCTGAATTAGGTCTTATTTTAACAATATCAGTAACTAACATTGACTAAGAACACCCTCTACTTGTCCTGTATGGTAAAAAGATGATTGCTGTTCAATTCTAGTTCTGGTTAGAACAGTCGTAGTTCTTTAAATGTTATATACATAGAACAGTTAATACATCGTGTTCCATTTAAACATGAAAACGTTTAAATTGAACGTCACCGACTAAATGCAAACAAAGGTTTTCCAATTACCTCACAAACCATAACAGTCCAACATATGATTATAAAATTTACTGAAAAGGAATACATGAACTCATCACAGAGCAATCTAAAATAACCTGGAGCTGCATATGCAAATAGACAATAATAATGTTCTTAGGAGAGTAGTTAAGAGAGGCTAAGGGTCTGTAATGACTTACATGATCCTATTTGTTTTTGCAAGAGCCTTTGTCCTACTTAGAAATTGTTTAGTTTTTTTGTTACTGAACTGCCTCAAGGATGATGAAAATGAGTTACTGCAGCTGCTCAGATGAAGGAAAAAGCTTTATGTTAGACAGCAATTACTCATTTGAAGATTGCCAGTACAGCATGCATTCATCTTCACATTAATTAATTGCAGATGCCCAAGCACCTTTTACATGTATGCATACCAGTCGAATCTTTCCACATTTTGTCACATTTCAACCATAAAATTAAAGCTGATGGCTACAAATTTCACTCCTTCTGGCTCATAAATTGCATACTCAAACTTGTCTGCTCTTTTTTTCTATGTAGATTAATACCTTTATTCTGCACAACTCTAGATTTTCTATGGTATTGAAATGGAAAAAAGGTCATTTTGATGAAAATGTTGAAGCTATCCATTTTGTGTTTATCAATATGTAGAACATATACTGCTCATCAAATCCTATAAAATAGTGGGAGGGGTTATCTAAATGCCAACTGTTGAACCTGAGACATGGAGGCAGTTTCTGGATTATCATTTTTTTGTATGTTTAAATGTGATCTACAAAGTCACAATCAATGCAAGACAAATACCAGTATATGCATGTAAAAATATTCAGACTTTTAATATAGCTGTAGTGGAATTGTGATGGTAGGGTAAAAGACACCTGCAAAGAACAGGTTAATGCAACAACGCTATAAACAATAAATTTAACTGAGAAAAAACTAAAAAAGAAAATCATGAAAGAAGTTTGATATTGTGGCATTTCTGTACACAAAACTGAACATTAACAGCCACCAGATAATGATAATGTTGTCTTAAATCATTATGGACCCACCTTAGTTTGTTTTTTTGGGGGGTCACGTAGAGGTTGTAATGGAATTGGGGGCCATAAATACAGCTTTTTAGAGCTCAAACTTGCTCCAAGTCACACAGTGCTTGCAACCTAGAAAATCCCCAGAAAAAGAGCAGTCCAGGCATGGCTGTGGTACAGGGGTTAAGTGCATGACCCATGTAAAGAGGCTTTGGTCTTTGACATGGCTGTCACAGGTTCGATTCTGGGCCTGGTGACCTTTGCAGCATGTCTTTCCCCTCTTTCTAATCCCATTTCCTGTTTGCCTACCAACTAGAAAATATTTTTTTAAAAACACCACTGGAGCCTCAAATTTACATAGAGCAATCCATCTTTTGCACCTTTTCTAAATTGAACACACACTTTCTGTAAATCACTCACAAATCCGCTTAGTGTAAGTACAAGCTTTTTGTTTGTACAAGAAATGTAAGCTCTACTTATCTGGGATATTAGCAGATCAGGGTATATTTGGCATACCTATAGTGCTACAATTTACCATGAAATTAATATCTTGTTATATTTGGTGATGGCAGTATCATGCCGTGGGGAGGGTTTTTTTCAGCAAGAACAGGGTTTGGGATACAACTTCCCATTGCAGTAGGGCAATAGCTCTAAACTTATATCCAGAGATACATTTTTAAATATTTTTATGTCCAGTCAGACCAAATAAACCAAAAAATTACTGGAAAGATTATTTATTGAGTAATACCAGTCATACCATTGCACTAATATTATGATAAAAGCAGGCAAAACCTAAAAATCTAATACCTGAACTAAATCCAACTGAAAACCTTTGGAATGATTGATTTTTAAATACATTTAATATAATTGTATTATTTTTCATACCTACCCACTACTTCTTCTTGGTCTATTACAGAATATTAAAAACCCCAAGATTTTAGTTTTAATCTGACAAAATGGGTATAAAATATTGTGTTATGGGACATTTTCATTCTATTTGTTCAAATTGTCAGCTGCTAATAATGGAGGGACATAAACAGTAATTACAAAGACATGAATCACAAACACTATTCTGTGTGAGAGAAGTATTGCTGCCTGGGTGGCAGACCAGCGGAAAAACAGGCGGTGACCCCAGGGAGCGATGGGTGATCTGCTAATGGCTGAGGAACCACCTTTCAACACACCACAGATTATGTTTCTAAAAAAAAAAAAAAAATTCTGCCAAAGAAACACGGAGCCGTTTGCAACTGTTAATGTTTCAAGTTCAAAGCGAGGTGTGTTTTTTCCGTTAATGACACATACTTGTATCCAAAGATCCTGTTCTAAAACTCTAAGTGGCATTTCTGTTGGAATGATGTCCTTGTAGTTTTAGAGCTGAAAATCAAGCCAGTTCTGTTATTTTGTCATATCAGTGTTAGAAGGATTCCAGCAGCTCATTTTACTGCAAAAGTTTCATAGACTGTTTTAGACTTAATTGAAATCATTTTTCACATATTTCTGCAGAATTTGGCAAGCTGTCCATCAATAAGTCACTCCTAGCTTATATAGATTGATCTTATATTCCTCTCCTTCCTGAGCCCCAAAGGCCTATCATTACAAGAGTGAACTCCATGCGCTGGAACATGCTCATAAAAGTGGGAAGATGAGGAAATGCTAGAAGACTACTAGAAGACTTTCAGCCTTTGTGCAACAAATGTGTGCGGCTGTCTTAACTTGAAGTGGCACCGCGTTTGAGGAGGAATCCCTCGCTCCTCTCCCCCCATGCACACCCATCAGCAGGTTAATTAGCTGTGAAAGCCGCACACTTGAAACCTTAAATCACTCGTTCAGCGTTCTTGTCATGAGCCACCGGCTTAACCACGTCGACGAAGGTTCCGCCTTGTTTACCCAATGTGGGAGACGCCAGCGTGCACATGGGGGTGGGGGTTGATTTAAGGGGAGAGATGCTGCAGAGGGGGCATCGAATTTTACATGTGGTAAGTTAGAAACTGCATAGAAATAATTCCAGGACGGATTGTTGTAAATGTCCGCTCTGTCTCATATCTTCATGACTCCAGACTGATACTCTTTGTGCTCCTGGAAACATAATCTGTTGATTCAAACTGTTTGAATAATAGCAGGTGGGTTTCATATGAAAGCTGGAGGTATTTTGGAGATGAATAAAGCTCACCCACTCCACCAACATCCTCCTGGAGCACTTAAACACCCGACATAAATAGTATCTCCGAAGCTGTTCTGTCTCCTGCAGGGCATGATGGCACCAAATTCCCAGCATTCCAAGGAAAATTTGGAACTGACTTCTTGGGTGATATCTGCTTGCAACGCCGCCAAAGCCCAAGCTGTGATCTTACGCACCTTTAGATCTTCTATTACTCCTGCCTCTGTGGAGCTTCTGTGATATCCAAATGTGTTTCCTTTGGAAAGAGCTGCACCGTTTGCCTATCTTCCCTCATTAGTCAAAATCAGCAGCGTCTGGATTCAAATCCTCTTCCATATAGCAGCAACATCCACCCAAGAGGTTGCACTCATGTCGGCTTGATTCGCCTTTTAACAGGTTGGACATCTCAAAGACAGATTCATTTTGTTCTCTCTGCAGGGGTATTGAGCGCTAATGGCACCCTGGGGAGGGCTGGACTAATATGTAAGCGCTTTCAGCAACACCAGATATTAGAGACACAGCTTTGGATTCACTTATTTCATGAAAGAATCCATTCACTGGATGTTGGGTTTTACCTTGCAGAAGTGCTGACAGTCTTGTGTTTGGTGGAAACCAAATGACCGTGCCATGGTGTATCTCTCTATGCCACTGTCTGCCTTTGTAATCACTCCTTACATTCTTTAAAACATTACCACTGAAAATGACATCCATAAATCAACTCCCTTGGAAATAATCTCATAAACTTTTTTTTACAGAGCTCATCAGCATTCTTTGTTTAACATTTATGTTTATTGATAAATGAAGATAGGTTTAAATAATTCAAACCAAACATTAGCTGTGAGCAGAGAGATTAATAATTGATGGGGTGTGTGAAGGGTTGGGCCACTCTGGGAATAGGCAATATTAGCTTAATGCAGACTGTGTGAACAGGGAAGTGTAATGGACCCGCTGCCTTTAACTGATGATGGTTATTGTGGCTTGAAAGTTGTTGCTAAAGGAGAAAGAGGGGGTCTGAGTTGTACAGAGGAGGGATGGGGAAATGTGGTTGCAGATTTGGCTTGTAGGAGCTGACAGTGCAAACTGTGTTTTTAATAGCAGGAGGTTTACACATTCTACCGGGAGGCCCTAATGGCATTGCATGTTCGCAGAGTAAAAGGAGAAAAATGGTCTGGTGCTATTAAAATGAAACCTGAGAAGGTCTTTGCTCTTGGTGAGGTGTTTTCTTTTTTTCTTTTTTTTTTCCTGGTTAAAATCTGTCCCTCCTTCACTCATTCTGAATCCCCCCCTGTCCATTTCCTGTTCAGGCTCTCTCTTTTAGGTCTGCTCGCCCACTCTCAGCATACGAGATGCAATGACTCTGCGTAGCAGGGGGGCTGATTTCACAAAGGCTGCAAGCCCAAATCATGTATGGGACAGTCTGAATCTAGGACACTTAATAACATCTAAGAATAACCTTGGCATTGCATTAGTCATACATATGGTACCTTGCAATTGTATCTATATCCCTTGTTGCCTTACAGCCTATAGCAAATGCACTACCAGGTACACTGGAAATCTGTCCAATTCATATTTGCATTATAGCTCAATCTTAGCTGTTTGAAGGATCTTTAAACATCAATTTCCAGGAATTTTTTTGTTATCCTCAATGGGAACGATCTGTAGTTTAACTGAACCTTTTTAACACATGCTTTGACCTCAAGCATTTAAAGGAATCGCTTACTGTATAGCAGGTATGCCGTTATTCTGCAAATTTTAAAACTGCAAAATTTTGCAATTACGGTATTTCCATTAATTAAAAAAAATCTAATTAAAATTGCTGGTGAATATGTTTGTTCACGAAAAAAAAACTCTGCAGACAACATGTTTTTTTTATTGCTGTGTGTTCATTTTTTAGCACTTGTTTTTGTAAGTAGCATTTACATCATTTCATTATTGATGTAAAATCAGCTACTGCTCATCGTATTCATGTGTTCTACACCTTTTAACACCTTTCTTTTTTATTTGCAAATAAAATTTAGTTTCAGACCCTTTAGAAGTAGTCCTTGACACCAGCATAGTCATATTAGTAAGAGATCACCATTTCTTGCACAGAGAAGAAGAAGGCAGGAATTTCAGATATTAACCATATGCTTATAGTGAAAGCAGCTCAGTGCCTGCAGGTCAGCCTGTAACAAAAGGACTTCATTTACTCTCCAAGGGATACTATTCTTGTTGTGCCAGGCTAGTGAAAAAAGATGCAGAGGATAATGTTTATCAAAGGCAGAGGAGGACCCCTTCATTCCATATTGCTATCACAGCAACATATTAGCATCTAAACAAAAGAAGCAGAATCCCCTGCAGCGCAGCAGCGTTTCATGTGGTCACTTGCTGCCGTTATTTATTTCTCAATCCAACATATTTTATGCTGACTGGTAAAATTCTGCACACATCTCAGCCCCCCTTCAAACCCAGCACTGAAAAGGGTTGAAAAAAAAAATGTTACACTGTTCAGTCTTAAGTGCAAAAGTGTTGAAGTTGCTTCTCCTTCTTCTTCTTTTCTTCTCCCCTCTCTCTTCAATTCTTTGTTTGACTTTATCACACAGATGACAGCTGCCATCTCTCCTCAGCAGGTCTTAGATCTGCATTTCAAGGGTTGCAGGTTCACAGGTTCACCAGGTTCTGCTTGGGCAGCTTGTCTGAAATCTGCTCATTGATAAGGTTTTTTTCTCTCTCCTATACAGGACATCAAGCATAGATGCAGAATTTTTTTTTTTTATTATTGGGCTGAAGTGAAAAGTAAGTTGAATTAAATATAAAAATCTAACAAAAGTTAAACATACAAAATATGTGGTTATCGATGTCCTTATGTTTTAACAACGAGTAAAAGCCTCATTAAAATGAATATTTAGGCCATAAAAATAAAGGGAGTACTTATAAATCTATAGATTGATGAAATCTTGGTAAATGTCTATGATTTTGTTTGATTTCTGTTTGTTTTTATAGTGTTATTTTGCATCTCTTGCTTTTGATGCAGTTTTATAAACTCTGCACATGAAAATAGGCTGCAGTCAAAAGAAAATGCACAGAAGAGACTGTACTTGATACTGGCTTAGACCAAAGCTTTGACTGATATTAAATCATAGCTAGTACACCAATACCAGGTATCAAGAATTGTTACAAAAATCATTGCTTATTGGTTTCGACCCTAAACTGAAATGGACAAAAGTAAAATCAGTTGTGGTTTTCCTAAACTCAATGTGTTCTTCTGCTGCTTAGCTTGAAAGGTAAAACATGAATCGAATAGGATGTGAAATTAATAAAATGTTTTTCTGCTTTCTTTTATGATTAAAATCACTGCCGCAGCTCTGTGTGATAGCGCTTGCTAAATTTTAAGGTCAAATTGACTTGTACATAATTTTTTTATACATTTATGCAAAGTTAAACACTATTTTTAAACTGGCAATTGTTTGTTTTAAAGGATAAATCAGATGCAGCAAAGATCCCATCTGTGTTCACTTCTGATGGACAGACTTGTTTGGTATTGACCCTGGCACCTCTTCCCTTATGCTGTCACTGTCAGAATTGAATTGCCCTTTAAGATGAACGTTTGACTGGTCAGCTGGTGACCTGCTGTGCAGCTACAGTATGACTAAAGCATATGCAGAGCCTAACCCCACAATTTTGCAGATTTAATTTTGACAGTCCATTGAAAAGATCAATAGTAACCTGTCAGGAAGCAGCAGCCATTCTCCCTCATTTACAGATAAAGGTGAGTTTGAGTTTGATGAGCATAAGGATACAGACAACACCAGGCAGATATACATTGTTTTGTTTTTCATTTTGTTTTTTACTGGTAATTCTGATGTTCTGAAAAAAAAACAAACACCAAAAATCTTAAGAGGAATATGGCCAGCATCTTTAGACTAGTGTGTGACCTCTGGGTATGAAAAGGACTCTGCATATGTAACCAGGCTAATTTAGATGATGCTTAGAGCAAGCCTTACCCCATAATTCACAAGCCTCTGAATTATAGGATAAGGCTTGTTTGAACCCCTTTTCTCCCAATCAGACAACTGTAGGTCTACACAACGTAGGCGCCCAAGCTCATGTGGATAGCTGGAGGCCAAGTCAGACCCAGATAATAGACCAAAGGTACAAAGGCACTCACATCCCAATAAATGAATGAGAGGGGAGTGCGGGGTCGTTATGGTAGCCTAGGATGGCCCCAGCCCATCACTTTCTCTGATGTGTGTGTAAAAGGGTGACATGTCATTGTCCTCATGCCCGGCCTAAAGCAAAGCTCCTTTGTTATTGTCTCTGAATTCACAAACCTTTCTTGTTTGGACCTCAAAACAGAGGATTGGGCAATTATACTAAAAAAGACCATAATGCTTTTCAAATACTTTTTTGTTTCTCCCCAGCTTCTCATTTTAAAATGCCAAAAACAAATACCAAAGTACCAGAGGAACCGATGCACGGGTGGATGACTTGATACATTTATTATTACTCAAAGAGCCCAATCCATTCAATGCATTAAAATTAACACAAATACTCAAAGGTGCTCATGCAAACAGGCAAACTTCAAAAGCTTTTTTTTTTTGTTCCCATAGCTTTAAGTGTTAGAGAAAAACATACAAAAAAACTCTCAAAATTGAAATTTTAGATCACTTTGGTAAGCCTTCAAAACAAACTTTGCTTGTGCCAAACTCTTAGAAACATTACCGGGGTTCCTCTGTGAGCGCGATGACGTGCCGCTCTGACTCTTCACAGCCTTAATGGTGTCTGTGGAAGGCGCGGCATCGAGTTCCAGCCTGGCAGGGATGTGCTTAGAGCCGCACACTTGTCACAGCGCATGATATGAGAGCTCCTCTGAACTACAGCCGTGAATAATTTCTTCAAGATCCAAAAGCCTTCTTTTTTCTTTACACAGCCAAGTCACTGTAACCATTTCAACACGCGCAACGGAGAAAGCAAAGAGATGGAATACAGTAGTAGTCTCTCTTTGTTTAACTGCAGAAAGTTTGCAAAACTGTGCTTTAGAACTTGACATTAAAAGAAAGAGCATATGTGAGCAGAGAGGGAGATGTGATGTCAAGGCGATGGGCTTTGAAAGAAACTCTGGCAAAGGGGTTAGCTTATCTAATTGTAAAGCAGCACAAAAGTGTATGGACACTCATCATGCTCTTGTCAAAACATGGCTGCCTGTGATTCTGCTAGGCCGCGATTCTGTTTGCATCCAGACAGGCCTTTTATGATAACAGTTTGAGGGTACAATTGTAGCAATTACTCCAAGAAAGGTGCCGTGCAGCTGAAGAAACAACGGCATGAAAAGATTTATCCCAAGCACCACTTACAATTATTGCATCATCGTTGGGCTGTGTCTTTTTTTTTTTTTTTCTTTGTGCGTCATCTCTGAAAGAAACAAGATATTTACTTTTTCCACTAGGGTTTTAACTGCGAAAGCTGAAACTTTTTCTTTGTTTGGTTGTTATGATTAGCCGCATCACTTAGTGTGAGGTATTTCATTAGAAGAAACTAGTTGGAAGTCAAGCAGCTCACATGTATAGTAGAAGAAGGATTAATATATATATTTTTCATTCAACTCTTAAATGAACATTGGTAATGGTTAGACTTAGACAACTTTTATCTCCATTTTGTGTACACTATGTGTACTGAAATTTGGTTTTGTTAAGCTTTCAGACAGTAGTTTGTAGCATTACAAGTGGCATATGTTGTGGATTTGTTGTTTGAAGCTGCTGCCTACAGGCGCCGCCATGATGGATGGAAATAATGGTGATAGCGATGTGGAGATGAGGCTGAAAAACTCTTTATCTCCACCATTGGCATTGTGTGAGTTTGCATGCAGACCAGAAAGATATTGATTTATTACCTTAGATCTAATAGTTTTGAATTAATATGAACTAAATCTGTGTGTTTAGTTAGATTTGTTGCAGCAAAATCAAATTAGAAATAGAAACCATGGCTGGTGGTTTTGTATCTTTGTCATTTGGGCTTTTGCAGTTAAGGTTGTTTCATCTCCAACTATTTTAGGACATTTCATAAAGAGCATTTCGGTTTTTTCCTTCAGCAAAATGGTGCATTTTCTTTCCAACTTTTTTTGGGCACCAAAAGTTGGAATTAATATTAATATTAATATGAATGAAATATTTTGCCCTTTAGTGTATTGACATCTTATATTTTAATGGGTATTAAATGAATATGGAATCCAATGGTTTAACTTTACATGCTTTAACCTATTGATCATGTACGGGGTATTTTTAATTAGTATTGTTCACTGAATTACTTTGAAACAAAATGGCAATAAGTGGCTATGGAACTGAGGAACTAAGTGAACTATGATACCAATTGAATCCATCTTTCGTATCTACTTTTAAAAAAAGTTATTTATGATAATTTCCAACTATTTTCTTAAATTCTACAGTAGAAAACATTTGATTAATTCATTCTGAAACATATCAGCTACCAGCATCATGTTAGTAATTGTTATTTATTTTAATCAAGTGATGCAAACTTATATATTCTTTGACTATGGTTTCTTTTCTTCCAAACAGAAATCAGAGCCTAAATCCTGTTAAAAGGGAGTTTTTCCTCTCCACTGTCACTACAAGCATGCTTAGTGTGAGGGATTGCATTTGAGTGAATGAGTCGATGCAATCAATTGGTTTTCCTTAGATAGAAAAGTTTGAATCAATTTGACTGTATGATCTGGTTGAACTGTAAAGTTCCTTGAGATGACTTGTGTTGTGAATTGGCGCTATATAAATAAACTGAACTGAATTGAATTAAATCGATATAATTTCAACTGGCAAAGGGGTTAAACAGACCTAAAGGTCCTTCCCTTTTGGGTAGAATCAATTATCTACTAGCCGTACTCATAGAAAATATGCTAATTGTGCAAAATATTCATACTTTTTGTGTATTTAGGGCATTCACAGACTGAGAGACTAAGTGGCAAAAGAGGGCTAAGGAGATTCTGTCCTTTGTGCAGCACATCCAATACGAATTTGGCAGCTAACTTAAATTCCATAGGGAAACAAATAGATGAAAACAAGAAACAGACTTAATGTTGACCTGGATTTAACGAATATTAGATTGATATGAAAACCTGTCTCTTACAGATGTTGTTGCTTCTCTTACTGAATCTTGAGCCTATTTTCCAAATGAAAACCCTCTGTAAAATCGTGCACATATAACAAATTATCCATTTTGAGATTTTTCCAAATGAAGCCTTTTTGAATGACATGTTCTTTTTGGGTTCAGTGGAACATCCTCACTAACCAGGTGTCACCATTTGAGGGAAGAGGCCAAAGTTGAAGGAAGGAAGAGGCCATTTTGTTTTTCATCATGCACCCAAAACTGCTGATGGATGCACTTCCTGAGTCTTTGCATCCACACACATGCCGGAACAAATGATGTGACCGTATGCTAATGCTTTTGCTTGTGGCCACGTATTATGTGCTCAACAGAGCAAAAGATTAAAAACAACCTTAAATCAGTTCTGTTTTTAAGTCAAAAATTAATTGTTTGACAGCCTTTTGCAGTCCTCCTTAACTCCCACAAGGCATCAGCGCCAAGTAATGACTAATCCTTCATTGGTTTCTGTGGCTTTGAGCATTAAAATTTGATGCTTCTCTTCACTTCACTCTAAATGCCTGAGAACCTTTCAATGCAGGAGCCTGCAAACGTCGTGCAGGGTTGGATTGACCGTAATGGGTTTGGTCCAATGACAGATATCCTGCTCTCATAAATTGATTTGATCTCAGAGGATAGAGGATGAGGGATAATTTTTTACAATTGAGGCATCAATGGAACACAAGCCACAAGTGAGGGGATGGAGTAACTCGATCCTTGCTAAATCTGACACTGAATAAATTAAAATGATGCTGCTGGCCATTAGAACAAATGGATTTCAGTTTTGCTTTGCAAAGATCTGTTATCAGATACAAGCATTCACCTAAGTTTGTAAGCAGTTTGTATGATTTATTGTGATCTCATGTAGCAATAAAAACATTAATGTCATAATGTTAAAATTGTATAATCTACCACTAGATTTACTATGATCAATCAGCTAAGAAGCGTCTGATTGCCCATAAATTAAGCATTAAATAAAGTGATCAGATTACATTTAATGCATTTTTTGGTATCTGAATGTCTCTGCCATAAATTAAAAGCATCTGAAAGCGTCTGGAATGCATTTCATTTTGCCTTGATTTATGTGCTGTAATATAAAACCTCTCTGATTCCTTGTGTGCCACAAGTCAGGGGACGAGTGAGACGAGTGTGTCAGGAGATTAAAACCTAACCGTGCGCCTGAGCTATGGATTAAACCATGCGATAATACAGTACAGATAGTAAAAAGTGTAAACAAAAACCTAGCCTGATCATAAAATCTCCTCTCTCACTGTTGTCTTTCTAACATGCCCATACAGTAGATGTGGCGCCATACATGTTATTAACAGTTGACTGAATTACTTCTTACTTTAGAAATTGAGCAGTTTTAAGTTTGTAAAGTATGGAGCGGATACAATAAGTTTTATTTTTTGCAGAAAATAATGCTCCAAAAAAAAAAAAAAAAACTGATTAAGAGGTTTATTAAAGTTGTCAAAATGTATTTTTTTTCGTGCACCGAGCTGTGTAAGCTACTTAACAAATGTTACGCAAGTCTGAAACAGAAGACATTGATGTGTAAAACTCTGGCATTCAATCAGCACTGCATGCTGGGTTCACACCTTTGTGTCCTTGTACTTTTGGCCTTTGTAGTGATAGATTGGTTATTGGTTGCACGTTGGGAGCAGCCCTGAATGAGACGCCTGCCGGACAGCTGTGCTGGCACGCAAAGCAACGCTTTCTGCCAAGTCGCAGAGCCTTTGTACCCCCGCCGCTCCCTGAGCTCGGTGCTTACCGTCAACCTCTTCCCCCGTCGTGCTGCAGTGACAAAACACACGTCAGGCATTAACAGCTCACTTTGCACCAGCTTGGCGGTCCCAGTTCAGCTTTTAGGATGCTGGCGGGGCTGTTATCTTTGGTGAGTGGCAGGTCAGAGGAACATGCAAGGTTATTTTTCTTGTTCCAGTTAGATTACCAGGATCATCATCAGGCCAAAAAATCTTCACTGTAAATTTGGTATCAAGATGGAACCTTGTTTTGTTAATTTCTTACTAAGAATATTAATTCCAGAGACCTTTTTAGGTATAATGGTTACCTTATCGTGCATTTTCAGTTTATGGGTAAAGTATTATTATTTTTTGGTGGTGTCAAAAGTACATACATTTGTTACTTAAGTAGAAGTATAGATACTGCAGTCTAAAAACACTGGTAAAAGTTGAAGTATCAGCTTGACCTCTTTGCTCAAGTAAAATTGAAAAAGTATGTGCTCCAAAAACTACTGAAAGTATAAAAGTATAAAGTAACCTTAAAAAAAAAACAGCCAGATGCCACTATAGTAATTAAAAGCTAAATTTTACGACTATTTCGAAAAATTGTTTGAGATAGGGCCAAGGATGAGGGAGGTCTTGTTGATCCGTCTCCATCTCCCGATACGTTCTCGCCTGTGTCCGACCTTTCAGACATTTCAACATCTTTTTCTGAATCCGTCATTGTAGCATGGCATAGACAATTCACGTTTGTAGTTTGAAGAACAAATGCTTGCTTCTGATGATTTCCTTTAGCTAACCAATGAGTGTTTGCATTATATGACTCATCCAATTACACTAGTTTTCACTAGATGTGGATGGTGCCAATGAGCTACATTGGATGGCGCACATGACCTGAAATAAATATTTATAAACATTAAACCAAGGCAAGAGTAACAAGTAATATTTGTTTTAAAAATGTAAGGAATAGAAAGTACAGATACTTTTGTGAAAATGTAATGAGTAGAAATCAGAAGTAGGAAGAAAAATAAGTAATTGAGTAAAGTATAGATACCTAAAAATTGTACTTAAGTACAGTAACGAAGTATTTGTACTTTGTTACTTGACACCTCTGTAATTTTTGGAGGTTTAACAGAGTTATTAATGCCAGGCTCTATCTCTCACAAGGTTCCCAAATTCACTGCATTTTCACACTCTACACAATCCTTTGTTTCATCCCCAAGCTACCTGAAAAGCTCTCTTTCAGGATGCCTTATTGCAGGGATATTTGTTTTGCTTTAATCAGAAACATAATTTCCTCAGACTGTTTGCTCCGTTGGGAATGTAGGAAGCTTCATTCAAACAGTGGTGGAGAACAAACAACACCGGAGAGTATAGTGAACCGTGTTGTCAGAGTCAGAACTGGTGTCTCGGAGGTTGGAGGACAGGCAGGAGATCAGAACTAAGCAGATGGAGGAAGGCGAGATAATCCAGAGGCCAAAGCCAAAGGCGGTGTCGAAGACATGCTCGGTAGTCAGAGCCAGGAGATCAGAGGTCCGAAGAAGTGTCGAAGGGAAATCCAGAACAGAGTCTGGGAACAGCTCCAGGTTCGGTTAACAGGCAGGCAGAAATCTGTCAGGAGTCTGAAGACAGGTCAGGCAAACAGAACAGAATGGGAACAGGTAGGCTCAAAGGTCCACAGGCAGAACGGGTCAAGATCAGGCAATCAGGTACGCTAGAGAACTCTCACCACAGGCTCGAATAATCTGGCGCTGATGACTGGTTGAAGGCCGGTGAAATATAGCCTGGAGCAGGTGGATCACATGATAATGAGAACTGGGCAGAAATAGGCAGGTCAATTAAATTAGTAATCAGACCAGACATCAGCACCAAGATCCACACTGTTACAATATGTATGCAAACAGTAACACCCTAGGAAAGCAGGAAGTGACGTATCATACAGAACACAGATAGATTGATGAACACAGAACACAGATGGTTGCCCCTTGGTGCCAATCATGTCCCAGTGTCTCAGGACAGCATTATCCATCTCAGGCATGAAAAATTACTTTTTCTTCTGCACCTTACATATATACTTTGATTTCAGATCTATTGTTTTCATTGCTACTGCGAATGAAGTCTGAATGTGGTGGATACTGTATTTGTGAGAAATTTAGAATTGTTGATGATTAACATTTGCTGTAACAGCAGACACCATTAATAAGTGATGATGATGAATCAATAGTTGTCATGTGCTGGATAAAATATTAACTGGTCTGCAAACTGACCTAAAGACATTTCCCTTCCACTCGCAGTCAAGGCTTCACGCCGTTCTAGGTAATAAACATCTACAAAGGTTTTAACAGCTAGCTTGGGAAATACTGAAAATAGGGGAGACAAGCAGTTAACCTTTATTATAATTAGATCATCCCGGTCTTTTGTATGTTTTTTCAATCCAGTGGGGGCAAATAAAAAAGGTGCTTGATTAGTAAAGGAAATCCTGGGAATTCGGCATCCTGCATTTATAATCTTGAGCTGATCCCAAATTTCAAAACATTAATCTAAATTATATCATGGCTTTGTGAAAACATCTGTCTGTGTCCTCTCATGGTTTCACTTTAATACAGATACTTTGATCACTTCAAGCTACTTTAAGATCCAACAGGAAAAAAATCTGTTTTTTGTGCCATGTTGAAATCGCCTTGTTTGAAAATTTGGAAAGAGGAAGCAGATGATGTCATTAACCAGATTCTCCATACATTGCTCTCATTTTCTCTGCAGTTATACAACCAGCCAATTCCTCTGCCTCCTCCTCCTCTCTCCACCTTTTGTGAATGAATTCCCAGTGGAAGCATCGACATGGATTTCACAAACAATTTATCCCAAATTACAGGAAAATTGGCTACAGATCTTAGAAAGGAAAGCGGGGGGAAAAAAAGAGTACAGCGAGGTTAAGATGCTCCACAGGGTATTTATTCACCAAAGCTCTCATGGCTGTTCCACAGGGCTCTCCTCTTTCAAAATAACCCTACACCACCCCTGAAAAACGTTCACAACTGCCCCCTCCTTTCATTTGCTGTTTCAAATGTATTAATGGGCCGGAACCTTCCTGGATGATCTTGGCCCTCTCCCTAATGAAAACGCTCTGTGCCTGGATCCCAGAGCAGTAATCAGGCCCCGGCCTCCAGAGCACTGGGGCATGCAGCACACAGAAAAGGAAGAGCCCCAGCATGACCCCACGCTGCGTCCTTGGGTCACTCCATGCTGCCCTTCGCCCTCTTTGGCCTGGGCCTCTTCTTCTCTAGAGTCCTCAACGCCAAAGGCCACACGCTGAACTTAAACAGAGTGCAGTGGAAAACCCAGCGGTTTGATAGACTGGAAAGTCTACACTGTTTACAGTATGTCAGTGGAGTGTTACACTGAATTCAAAAAGCTTAAAAAAGTCAAGCAGTATAGACTAAAATATTGCAACAGATGATATTCATTAAACTAAAAATGCATCGTCAATTATATAATTTATCGAAACAGTTTAAGGATGTCCTTTTTACTTATTGCACTAAATGATTTCAATAATTAATCTAAGGAAGCTGTAGGTTTATGTATATATTTTCATTGTTGGAATTATTTAGTGTTAACCAATTTAATTAAAGGTAATGAAGGATTATATTTTAATGAATAAAGATCATACTAAGCTCTAATTCCTTTGTTATTCCAATTCTTTTTTCGTTTAGTTAGACAACCAGTAAACAAACTCAGAAATCAAAGATGTTGACGCTGATTCAGCACAAAATTTCTTAATTGGAAACTGAATGCTCAAAATATTTTCTAAACTGATTGTAATTCATCATTAAGTTGAGCGTATTGAAAGGTTTTCTATCATAATAGAGAAGAAGAAAGAAGGTGATTTCATTAACTTAACAGATGGGTTTCTGTATTTTCATGGTAACCTCTCCAGGAAGTAGACCAGACCAAACTGTTTAGTTTGGTCTGGACAGTGCAAGAAAAAACAGCACAACATAACAGGAAAGTTATCAAAAATTAGAGTAAAATAAAATATCCTGCAAAAAGGGATTCAAACTAAAAGAAACACTTTTGCTATTAACCAGCTGGAGCTTTTTTCCCATGTAGGATTTTACACAGTTCCCCATTTCATTTTTGAATGTCAAACATTTTACACATCTTACAATAAAAATTATCCGATCAGCTATTTTGAAAGCTTTTTCTGATTTATTTTCTGTTTAGAAAAATAAGACCATTCTCAGAATAGATCATCTGACACCTGTTAACTGAAGGAGCACAAAAACAATCATGGGCATTAAAAAAATTAACATGTTAATGCTTTAGAAGAATTTGTTTAGACTGATCTAAAGGGTTCAGAATTGGTATTTTAAAGGGATAAAGCGGTTCTTATGAGTTAAAAGTCCGCCCGTGTAACAGAACAACCCACAACACCTTTCTATGTCTTACATCACTCAGTAATTTGTGCATTTTGTTTCAGCTCTCTTTTGTCAGACCATCAAATCACTCTTTCTATGCTGTAAACAGAGACCAGCCACTTATTGTACACAGTAAAATAAAAGCCTTCCCTTCCACTGGAGGTGTCATCTTTAAAAGCAGGAACAGAATCTCCCTATGTGAAACCTGTCAGTAGCCAGCGAGTCTTTGTTCGGTGTGTCCTGACAGGTCTCCCTTAGTCTCAGCTCTCTGTCCCTAAAGGCCCCCTAGCGTTCCTAAACCTTGAGGTAAACCCATCCAGATGTGGCAGCCAAAAGCTTTATACAGCTGCATGTGCAGCAAGGTACTAAAAGATGGGCGGAAATCACTGGGATGTGCATCATCTGTTTTAACTTGTCTGTCTTCTCTGTCAGACTGGCTAAGTGCTGTTTTCATTCCTCTGGGTAATTTCTCTTACAGTTTCACAAAACTGTCAGCACACAAAAAAGCACTGATCCCACCTGGCAGCCCCATTGCCCATCGCCCCTAATGACAACCAGATACCGTCTAAGCAAGGGCACTAAGGTGTTAACTACCCCACAGAGCTGTCGCTAGCTCACTTGTACCTACTCATATTCTCCAAGCAGTGGGAGATACTCAACTGAGCTGTAGACCACCGATTGGCTTTGAGCTTTTGCTGTGCAAACCTTACTTACTCTAACATTTGAATGCAGTGTGTGTCCTCATGAGAGTCAAGTAAAAACTATTTTAATGCAAGTGATTGAAAATGACCTCAGTTATGTGTACAAGAACTAATGGAGACATGTTTAGGTCACACTTCAAGGTTATTGTTCAGGCAAAGAGAACTGAGGCAATGTTTAATGTGTAATAGCAGATTAAACAATGACTTACTAATTTAGCTCGTCATTCATTTCATAGGCTTCCACTGTAATAGAAGAGTAAATTCAGTATGCTTTGCGAAGCAAAAAGGGGACTTAAATGGAATCTAAAACCCTCAAAACTCCATAATAATCATTAGTTACCTATTTTATTCTGCCATTACAAACATAAATATGTAAACATTTGCTAAAGTAAGTGGGGTTGATGAAACAGATGCCTCATTTGAGCTTGTTATACAACAACAAATAAGAAAAGAGGCATCTACCAAGTGTCAGGGTTCACGTGTGTGTGTGAGTTATGCATCTCTCAAGAGAGGATCTTTCTGGAGAACCTGGTTAGTCTACACAGGTGGAGCTCATCAGTCTCATCAGAGTGTTAGGCTTTAAAGAGCAGCACAGTCCTCTCCATGCTGGTTTCTTCTGTTTGTCTTTTCCTGCCTCCTCATGTGTGTTTTTCCCTGAAGTTATCCTAGATTTTTCTCTTTAATATTTTTGATTTTTTTTATTTTTGCCTCTGTTGCTGGTGGAAATGTATTAAGTCTACAAACTATGCCTGCTCATATCTGCATTTTGGTCCTAAAAAAAATCCACCCAACCTGACACCAAGGCTGTGAAAACGCATAAACTGACAGCAAATTCAAAAAGTCCTGCAAACACAAAAACCAGACTAGCAAATGCCACAAAATAAAACACAAAAATGCAAAGGAAGACTGTAGGCATGGAAAATAGAGAGATGCAAAGGTAAAATGATTTGCAAAGGTAAAACCTACGGCTAACACATGGATGATGCTGACTCACTGAGGTGCAAAACACAAAGGGAAGCACTGCCAGTTAAAGCAACAATGTATAACTGTTGACCCAAGTATTAGCTTATTTGAGACGCATGTAATCATTTTCTTTGGTCAATATAGCACTTGGTGAGTATTGATGCGCTGTGTGGGCTGCCTATCTCAAAACTTGCCCATGTAAGTAGGAAGGTCAAATCTGTCACTGACTGAGTCATGTGATTATAAGAGCCTTTTTACAGCAGTCTGAGCTTGTTTGAACCACAATAGCTACCTACGATAAAAGCTTTTGCTAAAAAACCAAACACATATGAAACTGGCCTGATCAGATTAAGTTTTGGTTTTGTGATGAAGGATCTAATCCAAGCGACACCTTTCAGTTCACTGACCCAAAGTGGTCTACTACCAGATTCCAAGATATCAAGGAAGACTGTAACATTTTGTGACAGTGCAGTTCTGTTCTAGGAAAATCTGCAAACTAGCTTCACATGTCAGAATAATGTGGAAGTAGATCCTTTGTAAATACATAAACAGAGTACTCAGATGGATTAAGAAAATCCCCTTTTTATTTCTTCTCTCCAAATAGTCTCTGGGCGGGTTTTTTGAAACAGAACTGGTCCATAGACACAAAATGGTAGTACTATGCGTCTAGTAACACTGTGTGCAACTGTAAATAATCCTACAGCCCAACATATTTTATAATTTTTTTCTTCAGCCTAATACCCACTGGTGCTGTTCAGCCAGGGATTTACTTCTTCCCACTCATGTCAGTTTTTTGGTTGAGTATCCTTCTTAGGGTGTTGTGGAGGATCAGGTCTAACTCAAGTGGCTAATGCTACTTTCAGACTGCATGCGATAGAAGCAGCAAAAGCATCTGGTTTACATGCAAAGTCAATGGTTGACGCGCATCAAAAGGTCCTGCAGTGCATTTCAAACAGCAGGAGAAGCAGTGCCTCATGAGCTTCTGAGCATCTGAGGCATGTTGTAAGCTTAGCAAGCAGCAGCTGCTGGAATTGGAAAATTAAACTTTTGCAGATTGACACACCACATCAACCAATCAGAGAAGCTGATCTGGGAGCTTGCAGGGAGAGAGACACAGCACTGCTGATAAAGATTACTATGATCACTCCTCCTCTTTGTTACGTACACCAGGCTTGTTTGGTGGGGTAACATTAAAGGAGACCTACAAGGATTTTCTGATTAAATGAAAATTTAATTTATTAAATTACATTAAAGAAATAAAACCTGAAAAGAGATTACCTGAAATTACCTGAAATAAGAAACAAAAATACAGTAATGCAAAAAACATCAGAGTGGGAAGAAAAAAAATGGTGCAAAAAACACATTGATATGAAAGTTTAAAGCATATATGGTGCAAATATGCAGTATTTTTGGTTTAGTGTTATCAGTGTGATACAGAGTTTGTGACATGATTTAGTTATTTTTTTTAACAGTTCAGCCGTCTGATGGTGGTGGGGAAGAAGCCGTTGCAGAATCTGCTGGACCTGCATTGAATGCTGCAAAGCCTGTTCCCAGAGGGAAGCAGGGAGAACAGTCCATGGGGGGAGTGTGAGGGCTCATTGATAATGTTACGGGCTTGGGACACCAGTGTTGTGGTCAAGACCACCTAACCCGAGACCAAGACCAGAGTGTATTGAGACCGAGACAAGACCAAGACTTTTAGGGTCCGAGACCAAGTCAAGACCAAGACCGAGAGAAGTCGAGACCGAGTCAAGACCAAGACCAGCGCCAGTATGTGACAATAAATGTGAAACATGATCAAAATCACAAAAACTTATCTAAAAGACCCACATTTACATAAAAACGCCTAGATATTTAACACACAGAACTGGACTAAACATTAACATCTTTATTTTGTACTTCTGTGTAGTAATCACAGAATTTCAAACAATTAATCAAAGTCGATCAAAATTGTATTTTCTCTGCCGTTCATGAACAGTACATACATTTATGTTGTTTTTAAATGTGCTATTTCAAAACAATGTGCAAAATTCTGTAAAATGTGTAAAACTGAAAAAAAATAATTTCTCTTGTTTCTCTCTCATATACAGATTAAAGCTATATTATATAACTTTTCTTAAATAAATCTATATCTGTCACCAAGTTGTGAAATATGTTATAAGACAGATAATTTGTTGAAAAAATAGATTGATCTCCTTCACTGCATTTACCAATGAGACAGGTTATTGCTTGGATTTGAATCCAAGCATCCAATAAAAAGAAGGATCTTAAAGAAACTGATAATATTCTGATGATTAGTGTTATTTCCATAGCTGTGGTCTTGACTGGTCTTGAAATAAAATGCCGAGTCCTCAGCGCCCGAGACCGATACAAGACAGAGACCAAATGCGGTCAAGTCCGAGACGAGACCATCAAAAAATGGTCTCGAGATCGGTCTTGAGACCAAGACAACACTGCGGGACACAGAACTGGGATGGAATGTTTTCTATGGAGGGAAGAGGGGCCCCGGTGATCCTCTCTGTTGGTTTCACCACTCTCGAAATATGGATTTTATTATTCTGGTTTGTGCAGTTTGGATTATGTACATGAAAACTACCTTCCAGCTGCCACAAACAGTAGCAGAAAACCCAGAAGAGGTGACCGAGCCAGAGTCAGCTGTTGCTGGGGATTTCCAGTGACAGGGCACTGTACAGCATGAAGCCCCTGTACACGGCACTGTACAGGGGCTTCATGCTGGTCCAACAGCGAAATATTATTTGAAGGCAGGATCGTAATCATGATTAACTGACTGCACAGATGATGTTTTGATGTAGACTTTCTCACTTAAAAACATATTAAAACTACATTTTACCCACTGATAACAGCAAATATCGTAAAGCCGCTCTCTGCCATTGAACACAGGAGCAGCAGAAGTATCAGACGCATCTGAACACACTTTACTGGATGTGCTTCAGGAGCATCAAATATGCTCTTGAGCCACGTCGGACCTTAATGTGTACAAGCATCAAAAAGTATCAGCAGGTGCTTTTTTGCTCAAATCGTGTCCGGCGCAAATCTAGCATAAGACCAATCAACTGTGACGACAGCACATTCGAAGCTGAGGGGTCCTGCTTAAATCCCCCACTAGAATTTTTCTGGCCTTAGTGTTTCCACCCCTATATCTTATTAATTATTGTTGGCTTTAGTATTGATTTGTGTGTGTGACTGGCATTTATGAAAATACAGAACAAATTGAGTCCTGTATTGGTTCAGTATAGGACACAATATTTAACTGTTAAACAAAGGAGGAATATTTTTTACGTGACAGGGTGGCAACCCTAGGAGTTGTACAGCTATCATTTTGATCCAAACTCTGGCTTTCGACAATTTCATTGACTGTATCATGTAAGTTGTAAATAAGATAGCAGTACTTGGTTTCTCATAGTGAAAAGGCATACTTTCAGCTGGATCAATTATTCAGCTTTTAATAAACAGGTGTGTGTGCTTTTAAGGTGGGTCTTAGCATTACGTGTGTTAAGTCTGTCTGACAAGGGTTCAACAGGTGTCTGAAGATTGTTGGGTTAATAACTTTGTTATCGCCTATTTTGAGGATATGGGTCTTGGGCCCTATAAACCACAGTGCCCAAGAGGCCCCTGGGGTTACTAATCCAGCCTTGGCTTTATTTTAAAGAATATATGTGGGATTTTAAAAAAGTGATGTTGCATAATAATATGAGCCAATCTTTATATTCTGTAAACCCGTAACTTTTTAAAATGTTCACAAAAGGGGTTTGTAAGTTTCAAAGCAGAAATATCATTAGATAAATTAAAAACTATTATTTCCAAACATTTGTTTTTTACTCTAAAATGAATGTCCTTAAGTTAAAGGTTGGAGTCTTCTCAAATTTCCCTGAGTCCCTTTTTTCCCTGAGTACAACTTAACCTATAAAAGCTAAATCTTCCATTACTTTGACAAAAAAAACTGCTATATTGTATATATTTTATGTATAAGGATGATGGCAGTAAATAGTTTTAACACCAAGGACCATTTAAACATACAAATGAAAAAAACGGTCCAGTTTATTCAAGACAATAATGTGTGAGCTTATCTTCAGGGCAATTTATTTCAGGATAAAAGAGGAGCAGCCCTCACATGTGTTAACGGAGAAAGAGACAACTACACTATGGTCTGCATTTGTTTTTCCCGGGCCCTTCTATTATTTCTCCCTGACCTTGAGGGAAGAAGGACCTCTGGGCAATTGTCTAGTGTCTAGAGTAGTTAAGCCAGACATTTCTCCACTCTGTAATAACTGTAGCCCCTTTAACTACTGAAGAAATTACAGAGAAATGATAATAATAGAAAATGTGTCAGATGTGAAGCAGACCGTGCTTTTTGTGGCACTGCTCAGCTCAGCATAAAATACTCCGATTAGACCCTTTTTATGAAACAAAGCTGTCTTACACAGAAGTACAGAAAGGGATCATCTATAATTGTAGCAAAACATATTTTTCTCTTACTTTTCCAACCTCTCTTCATCTGAGGACCCCTTCATAATGTATGCAACTCCTCCCAAAATTAAGAAGCATATCCCCTAAAATTCAGCAGGATATGAACCTGTTTAACTCCTCTGAACAACATAAAACAACCTGGGTCTCCATTACTCAGGGAGGGCTTGCACTGCTTGTTTACAGTGCACCTGCACTCCAGATAGCCTGACAGCTTGATGAGGCCTTCACTGGTGATTCACTGCCCAGATCTATGTGGATAAAAATGGAATTCTGGGAGAGCAATCTAATAAGAAAATAAAGTGCTGAATGGTTGCGATAGCTGTTGGATGGGCTTGTTGGAACGCTGTTCACCCTACCATGCTGGCTGGAAATCAAATCCAAGCTTTGATCTTGGGGGTTTATCACCTTATCTATGAGTTCTTCCAAAGAGAGTGTTGCAGGGTCAAGTACAAGGTGATTTAGTTTTACCTTTTAAAACATGGGCTTTAACCTTGATGTTCTGTAAATAGGAATTCAATCCCGGAGTTGAAGACTGGCCAACAGCAGAGTCTGAGCTCAACATCTTCGGACCTTAATGCAGATATTGCTCTCAATAAAACACGGTAATAATTACTATGATATACTGAGTTACTGACTGATGTGGTACGGTTCTTACAGTTCATGTAAACAATATAAATCTAACAAGTACCCTATTTGATCCCCACAGCCTGCATTCTGGGTCCCTGAGCAAGACCCTAACCCCGGATTGCTCCCCAGGCGTGACACTGTGGCAGCCAAATACTCCCTAAGGGGATGGGTTACGGTGCAGAAATGAATTTCTCGATTGTGAGATCAATGATGTTCAATTATTATTATAATTGAAGAGGGGTGCAGGAGATTTCAACAATTAGACAAGCAGGTCAATCAACCATGCATCCATTGTCAAGTTTGGACACCTAGAGAGCATTAGTGGCTTAAAGGGGAGGCTGTTATTTTTCCAGATGTATCCTCAAAATAAGTTCTCCTCCTAATTGTCAATCATTCTGGTGATATGTTTACGCAAGGCCATCCTACGTGTTCCTCCCCATTTTCACTTACTGGTGGTGAGTCTGACATAGTGGAAAAATTGCAAATCTTCTCTTGGAAAGAATGCCTGTTTGAGCGATGCAAACAGAAACCTTTAAACTGAGCGTGCACCATGCTCTCACACACGTTTAATAGACGTTCTCTCTTGTAGGCCCAGTCTCAAATTTTGCAAAAGAGCAGGGAGTCAGCTTTCAGAACAACATATAAATCAGTGACGAGCAGTCTGTCTAAAGCTAAGGTCCAAAACCTTATGACAGCATGCAACAATCAAACTTCAGACATTTACAGTAGTTGCTCACAAGCGGGTAAGCAACTTAATGAAAGCACAACAGAATGTATTATGAGAGTATGCAAACTTCTATATTTTCTTGGTCATTCGTTTCTTTTGCACTTTGTGTTATGTTTAAGAAGTATTCTTTAAGTTACCCTCTACCCCCTTTTGCCTGTCTCCATTCCCTTAGCTCCCTTCTAGTTACTTCTATCCAAACCTGCCCCCATCAACTGATTAACCCCTTCTTTGTACTGTCTCCCATATATACACCCCCTGTGCAGTTCCTCATTGCTGGATTCTCTGTATTACTTCACTTCTCATGTATGTTTCTCCCTGGTGTCTCCTAGTTTTTGTTACCTGTTTATCATTCATTGATTTGTGCTTCATTTACCATCTACATCTAAATTAAATCTGAAAGAAATCATTCTGCCTCCTCCTCTTGTATTTGGGTCCTCAACTAACTTCTACCAAACCTGACAGTAAACAGCACTGTAACATAAGCTAATCTTAGGTTTAACTGAGCTGTACCAATCGAAGGGATCAGTTCATTATACACTATAGAAAATAAATGTTGAATTCACCATCAATAGTCCAAATTAAACTTGAAATTCCGGCTGATGATGAGTAAATGCAAACTACAGCCCAGAACAGCGGAACTGCTCAGACATCAACACTAAATGATACAACTTCTTCCTGTAAGTTATCCAGAGGTAGACCTGAGTATATGATGTTCAACACCATGTACTTATTAAAGGCAATGCACAAAGAGCTGCACACTTGCAGTAACATGAACTTATAAACTTACGCTCACACACACAGACACACTAACATGCACAAGGGGTCCTAACGTGCAGTCTGCATTGATTTCCCTTGTCATATATCATTAATGAGGGTATTAAATCCATGTTTAGGAAGCAGAAGGCTGGCTTTAAGCAGTTTTTTTTTCTTGAATAAAAGACCTTTGCTGAAATCTTCCCAAAGGGAAGGTCACTCTTGAGCTCTCTTTGGCTGAGGAGTACATTAACGGAGTGATGTCATGGTGGCTCATATGACTACTATTATCCAGGGAAAGGCAGAAATTTTAAGTTCTATAAGGTGTCTGATAACTGGGGATTTATGATCAACAAAAAAATAGTAAAACTAAGTAGCCTCATACCAGGGTCTTAGATTCACAGAAACACTGCCAGTTATAACACTGCTATTACTTTAGAGGAGCCGCAAAACTATGGTGCATCCTGAAAAGGAACCTTGTAAACCAGCTGTATTGATCAGAGTAAAAATCACCCACCCTGGGCACCTCACCCCTGGGTTATCATCGCATCATTACCATCCGGAGTTTGCAGAGACGCTGCTGTATGATACAGCAAATGGACCTCCTATTGATTTTGTCAGAGAAGGAGAGAATGGCAGATGGAGAGGAAGTCAAAAGAGAACATCTGGAAGGGGACAAGGGTGCACGATGGGCCTCAGATGATAGATGATACAGAAGGATTGCACTAAAGATAATCCTTTTGAAGTCAGAAGCTGTGTCAGAAAAGTACAAATTTCAAAGAGAAAAATCTAAGTCTCTGCTTCTATCAGTAAAAAAATGTATTTTAACATTTTTGAATTTTATTACAAATGATCAAAAATGACTAAATATACTATTATGCTTGACATGTTTCTGTAGTATTAGAAAGTAGAAACTTTCCTCATACTAATCCCATTATGAAAGAAAGTCTATGAGGTTTTAACATGATGAGCAGCGTGAAGCTTGGAAAAAAAATAGGGCAATCCTTCCTTTTGGGAAAGGGATATCCTGAGGCATGGCTATATAGACCTTAAGTGCTGACAAAGAAGATATTGTATTTTTTCCAGTAATCCTTTTAAACACCACAGGGCAGAATCATACACTTCATTTCACTGTAATGCTTTTGAGTTTCATTGATGAAAGGTTCTATTAATCATTTATCAAATGCCTAAAAGCTGGTATTCCTGTGCAGAAAAGTGTACTTTTATAAGTCTTGTCTCTTAGAAAGTAAAGCTATTGCTCCAGAATCAGAAGCATGGCAACCACAGAGAAATAAGCAGGGGATTTCTTTTTAGCTTTTTTTTTTTCGTTCCTTCCCACTGGCTCGGTTTGTTTTGTTCTGCTTGATTAATCAAGAATGCTGGAAACTGTGTGTATTGTTTCCGCACCATGAGCAGTGTCTAAAATATTTGCTGTGCATTAAATACTTTAGCAGACAATCAAAATCCTTTCAGCACTCCACATTACTGTGAATAGGCTTAAGGGAAAATAATGTGCTGGGCATGCTGGTTAAGGAAAACATGTCAACAATCCCTCGTCAGCACGAGTTCCTTGCTGTCAGGAGGAGCTTACTAGGGGCTACGATTAGCGTGGATTTGTGTGATGCACCATAACCTTGACACTGAACTGTGAAACAGCTTCATGGAACATTCCAAAGCACCTGTCAGTCAGCTCACACCTACGAGGATAAATATCCATCTGCAGGGGCGGTGCTTTCAAAGACAAGTTACACTGAGTGCAGTGTAGCTGTTTTAGTCACACCAGGAACATGTTTTGAAATATATTATTGGCTCCATGTTTGAGTGTAGTATTACTGCTGACACTATGATGTGTAAACACCAACATTACTGACAAATTGACCCCCCTGCACATTTACCTACAGGGGGAAATTGGAGGATTTTGGTTTGTTCAAAATGGAGGGTTCAGGGTTTTTGTAGGTAGATTCTGTGTACATGTTGAGATCAGTTGATATCTTACTTCAGGCTGATAACTCTCTAGCTTCACTGGCATAAGTCTTTATTAGTTGGTCCCCTTGGCTGAGATAAAAGAGACAGTGCATGAAAGGGAGTAAAAATTTGCTTCTTTTTTTTTACTAAAAATGTTTACATATTAAATTCACAGACAATTACAAAAAGATTATATGGGTAAAATACCAAGTTAGGACTCTGAAATATCTGAAATGGTATCATTCACCAAAAGGCCAGGTTTATGCCAAGAACAAGATGCATTAGTTTCTACATTTTCCAAAAAAATGAGGTAAAAATATTCAACCAGAGACTTAAAAGACGAAAAGTGTGATAGCACTCTAAGAATGGATTGGTTGGAAAAGCATCTGATCTAGTTGGTTAAAACAATTTTGGTTAGATTAAACATATTGATCAGACCAAGTCATTGGTTTCAGATTAACAAATTTAATTGGTTAACTAAATAACCAATAATGGTAACCGATGGTTTACTAATCTGACTGTTTGGCTGGAGTCAAGTGTGTAATGTTATGGACCTAGAGAACAATTACAATGATGTGTACATGTACAGCATGCAAATCTTGGCATTAACCTTGGTTGTAACATTAGAAATAACTACTGTAGTATACTTTGGTTTAAGTGACCAATCTTATTGGTTTGCTCTTTAACCAATAAAGATTGGTTAAAAACAATACCAACTCAGATTGGTTGGACACATAACTACCAACATTATCTTCCCTGTTGAGCTTCATTTTAATATACAGTAAGACATTAATCTTGGCCAGAGAAACTTCCCATTAGATGTTTCACTAAATAAAATCAATTGTAGCAGACAAACTGACCTTGATTACAAGGATAAAAAAACATTAATTTCCTTGTTCAAATAATTAAGAACTCCAATGAAAACATGAAAACAGTTTAAAAGTTCACAAGTGTATTATGTTTTTGATACGAGAGTTGCAATCAACATGATAAAAGCTATAGGAGTGATAAAGTGTTAGACAGGGTGGTGCTTCATTAATGCTTCAATAATGCTTTTTTGATTTGATGATTTTCTTCCCTTCTCATTTTTCTTTCCAAGACTTTTACTTTATTCCTCTGTTTTCTGTCTTGCAGTTTCTTCTTTCACCCTTCTTTTACCTATTTTTTTTTCTGTCAGTTTTCCTATTTCCTTCTCTCCAATTGATCAGTCCCTTAGTCTTCTAAAGATGAGATCTTCTTAAAAAAGAAACTATATAAATCAGTGACGAGCAGTCTGTCTAAAGCTAAGGTCCAAAACCTTATAACAACATACAACAATCAAACTTGAGACATTTACAGTAGTTGCACACAAGGAGGTAAACAAATTAATGAGAGCACAACATAGGTAGTACGTCTATCCCACACTGAAAATTTCCATTTAAAAAGTAAAATAAGATTTTTGTTTTAGTTACCCCTTCAGAAATTAGTTATCTTTAGTTAATAACCTGGAGTCATCCAACTATAATCTTTTCAAATATTAATAAATATTATTTATTTGCCCTGCGATGGACTGGCGTCCTGTCCAGGGTGTACCCAGCCTCTTGCCCGTAGACTGCCAGGGAAAGGCACCAACACCCCTCGTGACCCCGCTTGGGATAAAGCGTGTCAGAAAATGGATGGATGGATTAAATATTAATTATCTGGCAAAAAAAAATGAATATCTACACCAAAAATACTAACTATTTTCACATGGAGCTATAAGCCGAGCAGCCAGAATGTACTGTGTCATTATTTCAGTGGATCTTGCCACTGTTCACACCTACGTACCACCCAGACACACACACCCAAAAACGCATACATAAATACATACATACACACACACACTTTTATTTTTATTCTTATATCTCCAAACTAAGTAGGCAAACATATATCAGTTTGAAACTCTTCTTAGGCCATCTGGGAGAGAAATGTCGTCTGGCCTGCTGTTATCATTAACTCTAGTTATGGCTGATAGAGTTGGGCCTGTTTGTTTGGTATTTAGTCCTGTTTCTCTTCTAGACATAGCAGTGGGGTTAACTTTTATGTGCTCTCTTTGTTCCCCACATGAAAACTGGTTCAGAGCTTGTCTGTTTTATTGTTTCTTTCCCAAAGAGAGCAGCTGTGGAGCTAGTTAACATTTACCTTTTCTATAATAGACAGTATTTGTGGATCAGTGCTTTAATGTTCCTTTTGTTTTTCTGCTTCCCTATCCTTGAACCCCCAGTTTGTGTCAGCAGAAGGCAGCTCACACTATGTTTGGTTCTGCTGGAGGTTTCTGATTATTCCTCTCCACTGTCGCTGCATGCACCCTCTATGTTAGGGATTGCCGTAGAGTCAAAAAATTGCAAGTTAATATCTACCGTTACCACATATTTATCCAGGATGACCTGGCAGTCAGCTGATGCAATTCGCTGGTTTTCCTTGCAAAGAAAACTATGAAAAAATGTTTTTGTATTATCGGAATGAATTTTCTCTGTAAAGTCAATTGAGATGAGTGTTTGTGAATGGGTGCCATTTGAATGAATTTAATTAAACTGAAATGGACGTTAGGTCCCTTTAACTTAGCCTTTTTCTGACAAGCTAAAATTTTCTGACAAGCAATCTAAAATGTTAAGAGAGTAAACTTATGCACATAAGATGTTATTGGCATACCTCTAAAATCTGTCTTCAAATAAAGATTTCTTAAACATTCCTTTAGAAAAGATCAAGAACTCACAACCAACCATTCTGCCCTCAAGGCTTTGCTCACCCATTAAGGACCTTGAGAAAACCAGCTGCAGCGGATGTTGACATGAGTCATAATCATGTGACTTTCTGTCCAGACGGCACTGCCGGCACAAGAGGATCAGCAGTCTTTTCGATTTGACCACTGTAAAAGCACTATTAAGAACAAAGGTGATGTGTAAAGTGAAGTAGGGAGGAAACACATTTTTCAATACATTGGTTTTTAGGAAGCATCTTTCATGAATAGGTCTGCTATTGTCAGGCCCGTGGGAAGCTGCTGAATGAATTTTAGCTCACGTTTAAGGTAGGACTGCCACCTTTGAGACAAGACAAGTCGGATAGGGAAGCATTAACTCTCTTATCAGCATCCTCTTTACCATTTATGCCTTGGTTGAACTTTGTTTCTCTGTAACTTTGGATAAATTTACTACAAACTTATCAGATCAAAAGGACATACTATTTTCCTTACTACAGTTTCCTTACTACAGTAGCCAGGAAAACAAATCTGGCATAAACCATTTAACAGCTAGACGGCAGCTAGAATTTATTGCAGGATTTGATGAGCCGTCTGCCAACAACCTCACATGTTTTATGTAATATCTGCTGGCTTCAAACTAGAGGAAGTCTGGCTCATATACCAGGGGAAGCTGGACACCCCTGGTCAGAGGAAAGATGAACAGAGGTGTGGTGCAGTGGTCGGGGCACCTCACATGAGACCAGAAAGGATTTCACACCACTTGTGGCCAATTGTTTAGGCTTAACACAAACTTTGTCTCATGCTTTAAACAGCTCCGCCTCAGAACAGTTCAGTGTCAAAAGAGAAAGGTTAAAATTGTTAATCATTCCTGCTTCCAGCAGGGCAAGGAAGAAAATAGAGCAGAAAGTTTAGCAAAAAAAACTTAAATGCCAGTGGTATTAACACTCCCAAGATGAATGCGTCGGCACCGCCTACTGCCATTCTGCCTGAATTAAGGGTTTGGCACTTCAGTGAAGCTGTCAGTCACCAACATGTCTGGACCTATCATGAACTAATCATCAGAGTTTATAGAAGTCCCTCACCTGACAGGTAGGGATGACTGATATCTTCCAGCAGCACTGTCTAAACATGCACTTCATTGAACCAGACACTGCTCAGAATCAAAACAGGATGAAATGACCACATACTCCAGACATGTTTTGGGAATTGATCCCCTATGGGCTTCTTACATTTTTTCTGCCTTTTTTCTAGATGTAATTTCACCTTGAAGAGTTTGACAAAGGCTGGCATCCTTTCTTCTTAACATCTTTTCATTTGGGGCGCCGTGCCATGGGGGCTCTGAAGGGAGCGAGATGAGTGGCATGGCGAGGCACACATTTGGCTTCTGGTGTGACGTAAGGGCCATGTTTATGCAGCATCATAAATATACATGTTTCTTTGTGTGGTACAGGGGCATTTATGACAGGGGAGTGACAGTATTTGCACTTTCAGAGGTCATTTACCTGTCATCCACCGTGACAGTGGAGAGGAGTAAAAGTAAAGGACAACTGCTTATGAAACACTAATGAATCTACACTTTTAAAGGGGAATTTGTCTTTCAATTTGAAAACTAAATACAATAAATGAGTTTGGAAGTGATTTAAAGGAATTGTCACTATACTATAGACAATAGCCGGAAAAGAAAACTATTTTCCAAAATGTCATATAACTGCCTCTCATCTGCTGGGTCATTGTCTTTTTATATATTCTCTTATAATCAGGGTGTAAAGTTCCTTTTGAATGTTTTGTCTCTTTATAACAAATAACTTAAACATATTGTACTTAATAAAATTATATAGCTGTAGAAACTGGAGGAGTGAAAAGCAAATCAAATGCATTTGATAAGAATCTAAAAAGATATGTTGTACATTTGATTCAGTGCCCTGTACTCAAACACCTCCCAGTAAATTTTAGAGTCATTGCGTTGACGACTTTGTGAAAAGAGTCCACCTGTGTTTAATCTGATCTGAGCATAAATCCAATTATTTTATGAAAGTCTCAGAGGTTTGAGAGAGATCATTGGTTAGTAAACGAGCAAGAAGATTTTCTTGATGTGGAAAGCATGTATAGACAGTAGAGCAACAGTAAAATACAGTAGAAGAACAAAACTGCAAAAGTAACAAGCCCCATTTATGATCTTACTTTTTTGGTGGTTTCCAATTTAATAGTATTGTTACAATCAAAGGAGGACATATTACGTGGTAAGGCATTAAAAATGTGAACAAGACAACTTTACCAAGTAAATGTATTGAAATCCAAGCTGTGAGATTAGATTTCAAGTACTGCAGACATGTCAGGACCATTGTTTAATCTTAAGTCATGTTGCTACCCCACCTTAGCCTATTCATTTAATGTTCAAAGCTATATCTGGTACTTTAAATGTATTCACAAATTAAAACACTGATGAAACAATGCATCCCCTCCCATGCAAAAACTTAAAATGGGTAGAAATTTCTTAAAATAAGTCTAATTACACCTAATTTGAAAGGGTGAATACATTGCTCTGCTAATGTAATTAGTATTTTACCCTTAGAATAAGATAATTAGATATTGTGCACTTGAAATAAGAGATTATAAGATTTTTTTTCTTTTTTTAAATATAAATTGTGTTATTCCATTGGTAAAGTGTTTCATTTACCTGCCCCATCTTTTTTATTAGTCTCCGCTGTCAGGTAGCGACAGCCTATGGCGACAGCCTCTGGCGACAGCCTATGGCGACAGCGAGCCGCTGTGACAGTAAATCCCATAATGCTTTGCGAGGAGAGCTCTCCGTGCAAAGCATTCCGGGATATATCTGCGTCTTCTGAGGCCTTTCTTTTGTTCTCATACATTTCTTAGGCAGTTTTTCTCTTATGACCCTCTGCCATTTTCAAAGATTTTCTTTCAGAGAAAGGTAAACTTCAATGACTGTCTGAAACTGTCATCTAGATGATCCAGCTTGGACACTTTTTTAAGCAGGTCCCCATTTCACACTTTCAAATCCTGCACTGTCAATGTCCTACAACTATTAGATGTGTCTCTGTATCAACACACCTGACTCCAATATAATCTCATTAGCAGAGCTTAACTGATGCAAGCATTGTAGTTTAGCTATTTAATTCAAGTGACACATTTAAAAGTAGCAAGACACACAGTAGTGAGGCCCTCCAAGATATGAGTTTGAGGCCCCTGCTTTAGCCGCTCAATGACTAAAAGATGAATCTTTAAAGTTTTATCAACCTATACTTACAAATGGTTCTATCCTTGGACATTTTGATTTGATATATTTATGGTGTTTTCCTAAAAAGTACAGTTTAAAGGTCATGGAGGAAAGCAGGATTAAGACTTAAAAAAAACAGCTAATCACACAAGTCAGTAAGCTGAGAAGTTGATAAAGCCTAAGAGAACCAAACCCTGCTGTGCCGAGCCTCACAATAGCTCACTGTTTTCCTTCTTGCATACAAGTCTGAGCAATCTCCCCTTGCTAGGTCAAAGTGTTACATGGCACAAGTCCAAACACAGGCCCACAGTAAATAGTGAGTGATTCGGAGGGCTGGGAGCCCCGCTGCAGAGGGACAGTGTTTGGATAGGCCCCCAGCCCTCTCATCTACATGGCCTGCAAAGTTGAATTAATGGGCTCACATGCTGGATGTCAGATTTATGTGTCTCACTTTGCTGCTTCGCCTCTTCAGCCCAGCACTTAGCATATCATACCAAAGGCCTCCCTATGACATATATCTTTGTGCAAAAAAGGAAGGAGAAAAAAAAGCTAGGCTATGTGATGATTTTGTCTGTCTTTTGGCAGGTTTTCGTTGTTTACCGAAGCAGGAGGTAAGTGTTACCCCTGGGGAGGGGGGCTTGCTCTGAGATTTTCCATTGTTTGCGTCTTATGAGCCAACGGGATTAACTTTGCGTGTGTGTACATGTGAGGAGGGGCACAACTGTAAATGAAGGGTAATTGTTTTGGGGAGGAAAAATTCAAGTAGTGACAATGCCTGCGGGAAAATGAAGTTATGCGTGGTGTGGCTATTTAAAGTAAAATTGGGCAGGAGGATTGCTGGAAAACAATTTTCCCCCCATTTCTATCTAGCAGCACAGATCTGGGGCTGATGTGTCCCTGGCATGGGCCCCAGGCACTGAGAGTAGATATCCACTCCCAAACGTTTTCAGCCTGGAGAATAAATACAAGTCTATCATCTCTCAGCTGAAAGACTCATTAGTGTTAGTAGGACAGATAAAAGATGGAGGAGTCACAGTGTGGTGTGAGCTTGTGTTTGTGTAGAATGGGAGAGTGTGATCAAAAGCAAAAAGGGGAGGCAGGAAATGGTATAAGGTTCCAAAGATATAAACTGTTGGTGATGCTTATTTAAAAATGGACTAAAGTCTGATGCTGATGCCTTGGAAGTGACCTGACTCTACAAATAGCACCCCCTGCCCCTGTCCAAATGTCATTGTTAGGGTTCCAACTGAAATATGGATAGTTCCTGCTGGGTCAGGATCCCAGGAGATGGATATTTCCCCCGTGTCTATGTCTACAGAGGAAAGGAAATATTAAACAACTCTGCCGACCATTGATGTTTCTGCTGAATGATATATTTTCTGACCAAAGTTCCACAGATCCAGGAAACATAATAGTAACAGAGCAAGCTGCATGTATCTTTTAAGTCTATATTTACACAGAATGACAAAAAGCAGTATAAACTTAGACAAAAAGTAGAGGCTATGTTGCAAAGAGACGGATTAAACAATCTCAAACAGGAAGGTACGAGGCTGCAAGCAGACATCACGCTGTCAGTCGGAGTCAGCCTATATGCAGCAGCTCCATAAACTGCTGGATGCACACTGGCCCAGAAGAGGCCAGGGCCTGAACTCATGCAGAGCGTTCCATTATAGTGAGCCCAGGGGAGTGTTGGACCCAGTAAAGTAAAATACCAGCTGCAGCTCTGTCTTCTTCAGCTAGAATCACAGCCCATCTAACGAAGAGGACAGAGCACTTATACCAATGTCTCTCAGAGTCATTAAACATCCTTCACTTACAAAGATTTATTACCTCATGATAAATGTGCAGGTGACCAAGTGCAATAAAGACACTTACAAAGATAATAGTTTGTTTTTGTCAATGTACTGGCCAGTATTGGGGACTCAATAATCCAAGTATGTAACTGTTTAAAATGGTCGGTGACAACTTTTGAGTTGACCTTTCCTAGTTATTTTTCAAATTAGAATTTTCTGTAACAGACCAGTAGAAACAATTGCAGATATATGAACTGGAGTGAAATTTTAAATGGTAGTGCAAAAATACTATTAAATAAAAGACAGTGAAGCCATTTGCCTAATCTGTAACTATATTACGGTATGTATATTCAGCTCTAATATAAATGCAGCTGCCCTGTGAAGGCCTCAGATGATTGTTCATGAATATAAGTGAACAAATAGCATCATGAAGACAAAGGAACACAGATAACAGATCAGTCAGAAAATTGTAGACATCTGCAGCTGGGTTATGGGACAATATGAAGAAGGAAACAACAAGAATTCTAGTTTGCCACCAACAACATATGTGACAAGACTAAAACTTGGAAGTGGGTGTTCCATGTCAATGAGACCAGAATACAACATAATTTGCTTTAAAATACTAACACCCTTCATCACCCTGAGCAAATCATCCCAAACTTTGGAGAGGCTGAGGAGATCCACGGCACAACCCATAAAAAACAATCTGTTTGGAAAACAGGTCTTTGTGGAACACGGCCAGTTGTTGATGAAAGATAAAAAGTCTTGCAGGCCTTGTGATGGACAGAGCTAGCATGTAGAATAAGGTCCTCTGTTCTGGTAAAACTACAGTCCCATTGAATAAGTAAGAAAAGGTGTTCATGACATATATTTGTTAAATAATAAGAACTTTTGAAAATAATATTTACAAAATGTACAAGACAAACTGTACTTTTTATTAAGCCAGCATTTTTGCATTAAACAGTTTTCTTTATTGAAATAATGTAATATTCTTGGCCTAAATGGTGTTTCATTAAGTGGAAATATAATCATTCAAGGAAGAAACATTTGAAAGAATTCGTCTATTTGAAATTAATCTATATAACTTGGTTTATTTGGTGAATTCTGTTATTTAGATAAATCAACTTAAACAATATTAAATATGACTCTATGTGTATTGCAGCAGAAATAAACTCTGACAGCATGATGCAATCATGCTGCTTTTTGTTGATAATAAATATCTATTGACTGAGCACCTTTCAAAAAGTCAAATGTAGCACAGAGGTTAAAGAAATTAAAACAGATTTGAAACCACCATAACATTAAATAATACAAAAATGATCAGGAGTTTCTGGGAAGTGGGTCAGATGGGAAATAAAAATCGGCAGAAGAAATTAAAAAGAAAATAAATTGGTTAAGGGCTGCCAAAGACTGGATACTGGAGCAGAGGTTCATCTTCAAGCAGGACAACAGGCCTAAACAAACAGCCAGAGCTGCAGAGGAATCATTTAGATAATTGCATGTTTTTGTGTTGGAAAAGCCTATTCAAAGTCCACAAATTTATTAAATTAGGAATCTTTTGAGCAACTTGAGAAGGAACTGATTGTTAAGGCCCTCCACCCAATTCTACTCAGCCTGGGGTATTTAGGAGAGACTTGTGTATGTTGTGTTCCTAGTGTGCAAAACTGAGGAGATGTACTCCACTGGACCTTGTGGGTTGATTTGTATGTGAAAGTAAAAATAAAAGCTTGAAGACTTTTCCTTAAATGTCAAAATAAAGCTCTACTATTTTTAAGGTCTTTCACAAATACTCCACCAAAAAAATCTAAAAAATATGCTTAGGTTTGGGGTTTTAATGTGTAAAAAATGTGATCATAATATATATAAATTTAGCACCCCTTTTATCTGATCTGAAATGTTATATTTGTGCTAAACATGATATTAAAGCAGTTCAGGTAAATCAATCCAAAATTTAAAAAGAACATATATTGTATTCTGGAAGGTCACTTTTTAGCTTTGAGCTTTTAAGCTTAAGTAAAAGCAAACCTGCTGTAGAAATAAAGTGTGAAGAAGATACACAGGAATAACCCAGAATAACTATCTGGATATAGAGCGGCTAATCTGATCCATTTTCATGACTTTGTGCAGCTTAGATGGCCACTGGCCACTAAGCACAACTCTGTTATATAAATTGCTGCCAAGGAGAAAGCAACCACTGGCTGAGCTCATCCAGGCCTGCAGCAAATAGCTAAAAGCAAAGCTAACCATCACCTGTCCATGAAAACTCCCACTTTTCTTTGTGTGTGTGTGTGTGTAAAAGCGCGTGTGTTGGTTTTGGACCAAGAGGTGACTGACAAAAGTCGATGCCAAAAGCACCGCTGCCTTCATTGCGACGGATGGTTCCATTCCATCTGATCCATTTTTCCCAAAAAATGAACACAAACCCCCCCTTCCTTTTTTCCCTGTGGTGTCTTTCCCTGAAAATCCTTCACCCATACTATTTTTATCTCCCTCTGCTCTTTATCTCATAATTTCTTCCAGTTGCACTGTCTGATTCTCCCTTGCAGACTTATTTTATGGAAAACAGCCTGCAGCTCCAGATTTTCTTTTGGAATGGACCTGGGACTAAACCCAAAAAGTTAGAGTCAGACCAAGTTTCAAATTTGAGACACATATCTACCTGCATTACTCTTGCCTTCATTTCATTAGGATTTGTTTTAAAATGTAAACAAAGGAAGGGAAGCACATAGAAGATTTTGCAGGGCTGTTATTTTACATCCCAAAGCATCCAAATAATTCGTCATTGTAATAGGACAAAATTTATAATGTCCTTCTTTGTATGGAAATTTTGCAATTCTGGTAAAGTTTTTTTTTTAATAATGTATGATTTCTTTTGAATATCCCAGGAGGTCTAAAACAGGGCTGGTATTAAAATCTTTATCCTTCAGCCTAGCTAAATTATGTCAATTATCGTAAAAAGTAAGTAATGATATTTACTGCTAGAATAAAAATGTATTTTCAGGGAACATTAATTGTGAAGACCGAGCAGTGAGGACAGTCAGGCAACCCTTTATGTCCGAAAAACTGTGTTCTTTAATTTAATGTAACAAGTACAAAAATCTGTCAAAAATTAAACCAGAAAAGAGGTTAAAGAAACAGAAACTACTAAAAATAACTAGTAACAGAACAAGACTCACTCAAACAAACTGACCTTCCTTAATGAAACAAATGGGAACTTAAATAGTGGCAGATTCACTTGTCCACAAAAAAAACTCATGGAAAAAAATATACAAAAATCGAATTAACCAAAGTAAAAGCCCATTTCCCCCCATTACACTGATGTGGTATGGTCCAAATCAACCCAGCCCCTTGGTGACCTGCTGGTTCCTCAGCCAAGAAACTGGATAAACTGCAAAACCCAAACGAATACAAATTAAACACAATCATAACAACAACAGGGTGAACAAAAATGTATGCCCTAGCTTTGAAATACAGAGTAATGGGGATGAATAAATTCCAAATAATGAGATGGCACTGTAAATTAAACCCTATATGAAAAAACTAAATGGTGCTTGTCACCACATCTGTGTGGCTGTAAATGCAGCTATCACATAAATGGAACACAGTTCATGTTTAAATTCTGAATTAATGAAGCGAGATAATATTCTTAAAGACTTAAACAGATGTTAAATGTTATCCATGGTTATTATTTTCAGAAAAAAAACAAATAGTGGGGCTTTAGATGTCTCTGGTCCCACTACCGAGTTCAGATGCACAGGTTGTAATTAAGAAAATTTGAAAAACTTATATCATAATTCAACATTTGAGGCAATGTGCAAAACAATGAGTTTGGATTGTATATTTAAAAAAAACATAGATTGAGCGAACCATAAGGCAAATAAACAGAGGACAGGTGACCAGTGGAACAGGAAACAGGTGGGAGACTAACCAACAGAGGGAGAGCAGCTGAGTAAGAACATGAGAGGACAGAATGAAAACTGGAATAAATGGCAGAACAGAAACAAAACACTCATAGAGCAGGAAACCGAACAAAACTTAAACTTAAAGTTTAAGTTTTTTAAGAGAATAAAACACAAAAGCAAAAGGAGCCAGAGGGGTTCAGAAACACAAGAATAAACAAAAGCAAGAAAACAGAAGGAAAAGAGAGTACAGTTACACCAGCCAAGATTACACAGGAAACTACCAAAGCGAAACTCATTCTGAAGTTGTATCCATGGGAAATAACATCACTTGCTTAAAACACTTCACATTCAACTAATCACTGCTCTTAAAGCAATACAAAGCAACCTTTGAAAGGTTATGGATATTTAATCTAAGAAAAGGTCATTATGTCCAAGAAAAACTGTGAGGTTTAATTTTATATATTTCTAGATATATTTTTTTATTTCGTTCACATTACATACACAAAGTCAAATGTATGTTTATCTTGTTAAATATCAATAGAAAATAAAATCATTAATAATTTCAATTATCATATTCTTTTATTTATTTACTTTTTCGATTAAAGCTTCTTGGCTGTTTTTTTTTTTTGGTTCACTACAGTTTCCTAAAAAAATCCCAATGCGACAAATTTCAGAAGGAAGTTGTTCACCTTTTATACTAAGCAAAACATGTTACTTTTGCAGATGCACGCTTTGATTACAGTCACTTTATTCCTAACCTAACCCCTTAATTCCTCTCTGACGGAAGTTTATCACAAATTCTAATTAAGATCAAATGAAAATAATAAGGACATTTAACAAAACCCAGTGACTCAATTAGATCTTTTAACCAAACCACAGCAAACAAATCACTTTCTTGATCAATGTCTTCAATAATTAAATGCCAGGCAATAGCTTTCCTGCGTTGCTGCTGTCAATACAGTAGAAATTTATTTCCCTTTGCCTGTAACAGAAGTCAATTTTTACAAGCTTTCGATCTCTAACTGCAAAAGCAAATAATTTAAGTGAGGTTGGGAATTAAACAGTCTGCCGTTGATCTGCAGACTACGACATCTTTAAAGGGGGGTTTTGTTTTCTCTTGCTGCAGCATTAATCAATAGCTGAATTTAGATATGGCCTGCAGTCCTAAACCCCCTGAGCTATCCTCGAGAAATATCGGCACAGAGTGTCCGTGATGTGAAGCAAATGAATATGAAAACCATTCAGTAGTTGTACAATCCTCAGTGGGAATTCAGCATGATGAAATACATCCTCTAAAAAGCATTTCAGATTTTTTTTCTGCAAGTTTTTGATTCTGTCTCATGATAGAGTTTCCCCGCGGATAAAACAGTATATCATTATTTTATCCTACCCTCAGGCTATTTACAACACTTTTCTCTGACGAAATAGTTACTTTTGATTGGCAATTCATGTTTGCTTTTTAAGATAATATCCCTTCCTGAGATCGAAGCTAGCAGAATTGTAACCAAGCAGAAAAATTATCTTCAACAGTGTGTGGAGGAGCAACAGCATGGAGTCTAAAATACATCATCTCAGAGATTCAAACCAGTCTCCTCAGAAAAGCAAAGGAATACACAGTGATTCTAACTATGATAGAGAAAATAATCACATCAGTCAGAAAGGAAGTTGTCAGTAGAAGAAGTGTCCAGTGTGGAACATAAATCGAACAATCACAGTGTTGCGGCCTCTTTTACACTTCTCTTTGGGATGGGATCCGGGTAGAGTTAGATCCTGGACTATCTTATAACTATGTAAATCATATTTACAGTGTTAGACTCTGTATAACCCCCCCCCCCCAAATCTTTTTGGAAAGCAGGCACAGCTCCGACAGCTAAATTGATCATTCAAACCAGAATTCCCAGCACCCCATTGGTCTGTCTCAGTGGAAGCATTTAACCCGGGTCACAACATTCCTCCTAGCTCAGTCCCTACATAGATTTAGAGTTGGGATCAAGCAGGGTTAAAACCTCAAATTTACTACAACATACATGTAATAAATCAGTTTTTCTTACCAAGTTTTGTTTTTTGATATTTCCAGCGTTTTATTGTCATTACTGTACACTGTCACAAGTACAGCGCAACAAAATTAACTTTCTGCATTTAACCAACCCCCTTGGGGAGCAGTGGGCTGCCATTTTCGGTGACCAGGGAACAGTGTGGGGTTAAGGGTCTTCGCTCATGGAGCCAGAGTGTCATTCTGTGGGAGTTGGTCTCAAACTCACAACCTTAGTATTCCAAGCTCTATGCCCGAACCACTAAGCCAACACTCCCCCATATTACTGCTAATGTTGAACCTACAAAAGGTAAAATTAGGTATTGTTTTTGCCCAAAACTCCCAGCCAGTTAGTCACACAAGACATCTGTATTGCCAAAATTTACATTTGTGGTTGGGATTGATAAGGATAGGTAGACTTCAACCCCCCTCTAATCATCAGTTATTGCAGAGCAGGCACCAACTCCAAAATATGGGTGTTTTGGATTAAAGGGTTTTGTTGAAAGGGAAAATATATTAGCTGCAGTAGATAATTTTCTCAGTATCTTTATCAAGAGCAATTTATTTATTTTAAACTCCACATAAAAACTTCACCTGAGAATTTGGGAAGGTTATTTAACAAAACTTTACTCTGTCACTATGCTCACATTGGGAAATAACTTACAAAACAGCTCATTACCATTAAAATGGGTCTGACAAACAGAGAACTGAACTTTAAAGCCCAAGACACACCACTTGCATCTGGCCTTCTTGTTCTGATTTTTATTTTCTGACCACCTGACTCTGAAGATATCCACACCAGAGTATGTAGAACATATTTGACCAGAATAAACAAGCCAGGCAGTAAACGTAAAGCTGCAACTGCTGCCCAAACGAGTATAAAGATGATTGCTGCTTCGCTGCTTCAGAAAATCATCTGTTTTCTGTTCACTTTCACTGCTTAACTCTTTGTTTCTGCACCAAGCTATGCATTATTTTCCGCAAAGCGAACATGTTTTATTTTATCACTGAGTCTCTCCTACTGACTCATGACTTACCCATTAATTGTTAGATAGTTTCTACCTAGATTGACCAGGAGTTTACCATGTTCAGAATTATGAAGAGACAGCTTTGAAGATTGCAAGTGTTCTGCCTGGTCCCATCCACTTCAACCATGTGTAATTGCTACAACTTACAATTAGATTTTTAAGAGATCAGATGACAAATTGGATCTTGTTTGTCTTTGACTTAAAATGTTGTCTTTTCCATACAGTTAATAATGAAAGACAACAATTGATCCATGCCTCTTACCCAAATTTACTTTCAAAACAATATATCTGCTGTTAACATGACAAAAACAAAAAAATATATGATAAACATGTACTGTAACTGTATGCAGGGGAAAACACCAATTGTCAAATGCTTTTCAGATGGTTCACATTCATAAACTCAGCATTTATTGAGCAAAGTAAAAAAATGCCAAGATGAATAACTTATCTTCTATTTGGGCTAATTGATCTAAATTAAGTCTAAATTAAGATACCAAGAGAGTTATGATGTTTTCACTGAAACTCTCTTCAACAGTTCCAAATAGAACAGTTTATTTTCAAAACCTTTCCCTAAGAAAAACAGTTGGAAAACTCAGAAAATGTACCTCTGGGTGTAATATTGGACTCAATTGGACTTCTTTGAGACCTATGAAGAAGATTTTTTTAAAAGGGAGCTGTTGATGGAATGCAGCCATTTGTTTGACCCTTTGGCCGTCTTAAGGAGGAAGGCCGGAGACAGGTAGATATATAGCTGGTTTGTTATTGTGAATTCCAGATCCTGTGATTATCTCCCACTCTTAACCTTCTGCAGTTTTTTTTAATCTGGGGATTCCTACGACAGTTCACTTGCAGTCTCTGATGTCGCGTTGTGCTCACCTCTGTCTGACCTCCCCTCCTGACGGCATCGACGTTGGTGCAGCACACATACTTGAGCTCAAACACACTGAACAGGATTCGCTGTTTGAGTTGAAAAGCATAGAAGGGGGGACATACAACACCTAACAGATTCCAGGGCCAGGGTCAGGTTTCGTTTTAATGTCCGTTTGAAAATCGGGGGGGCTGTATTGGGGTTAGTGGGGAAGGGTGTGGGTTGAGCTGGAGTTCCCTATGGCAGCACATCCATTCTGCACATGGAAAACTCTTAATGTCATTCAAAGCTACCTGTCAGAAATAATTCTTTGTTACAAGTTAAATTTGCTCTAATAGTGAATTATGGACCTTGTGAGCTATAAAACAATTATAGACAAGACAAACAGGAGACTAATGATAGTGGAGACTTTTAGACAAAAGGAATCAAGTCTTGGCACTTTTCTACAAAACAGCACTGGCTGATTGAAACCAGATAAGGTTCAAATGGAACAGTTCGGTCCAGTAATGAGATTCCCCGGGTGTATGTTTGGATTAGGTGATTACAGACTTTGCCTTCCTCCTCTTAGTCACTCAGACGTGCACACTGACACACTAGGTATGCATGGCTCTATACATTCATGCAGTCACATGTACCATACAGAAAAGTTGTTAAATATTACGCTTTCACAAGGAGGAGAGTTCATGAAAATTGTGAAATAAAACTCAGTCTTCCTGCATCTGTACCTACATATGGAGGGCCGGCAGAACAAAAGGAGAACAAGTTATGAAAATAGACACAGCTGCAGCAACCGTAACAATGGGCCAGCTGGTTCTTTCAGAAGGCAGTGATTGCCAAAGCCTCTCTCGGAAATGTGACTGGGTCTGTAACGATGTCAGTAAAAGTATGGCAAAGATTAAAAGACAACCAGAACCCAATAAAAGATGGTGCATTTTTTCTTTTTTGTTTTTTTTTTTTTTTGCTCACACCTGTTTTTCAGGAAGGTTAACATTGGGCTCAGTATGTGACCAGCATATGCTGAAGATCCTATAATATTTTCCCTCACAATACCTTGCAAAGGTGGAGGTTTTTTTTAAAAAAAAAAAAGGTTTTATAGCCACAAACTTCAATTTATCTTATTGCCATTGTATGTGATTTACCAATTAAAGATGGTGGAAAGTTGAGAAATGGAAGACAAATCATAAAATGTTTCTTGAATAAAAATTTAATATATTCGACATACGTTTGTTTTCAACCCCTTTATTATGGTACTCCAGTATAAATTTCTTTGGTCTTTTTGACTTTGGAAGTCACCTAATTGATAAATATAGACAACCCATGTGGTATTTTGTCCAAGTTTAAATCAAGGCCTCTCAGGCTCAGAATGAACCAAGTATTTGAGGTGGACAGACATTAAGACAGTTTATTAAAACGTTTATTTAAGACGTAAATGCAGAGAACAGTGTCAACGTCTAAGACACAAACTTTTGCTGGAGGAGACAACAGCTTAGTGACTACAAATTTATGGGAGTGGATGATAATGCATGTGAGTCACTAACCTGGTCTTAAAGTTTAGTCCATGCCCAGAGGTTGAGGTTGGTTCCAGCCAGTCGGCTGCCAACGTGACACAGAGGGTGCCGCCAAGAGATTCCAAGACCCCAATGTATCGGAGGTCGCCGGACAGGCAGGACATCAGAACCGAGTAGACGAAGGAAGGCAGCATAATGCAGAGGACAAAGCCAAAGCAGGTGTCGAGGACGTGCTCAGGACTCAGAGCCAGGAGATCAGAGGTCCACAGAGGTGGCGAAGGGAAATCCAGGACGGAGTCGGGAAACAGCTCCAGGTTCGGTACACAAACAGGCAGAGATCCACCAGGACTCTGAGGACAGGTCAGGCAAACAGATCAAAATGGGGGCAGGCAGGCTTAGAGATCCAGAGGTAGAACAGGTCAGGATCAGGCAATTAGAAACACTCAGGTATGATAGAGAACTCTCGCCAAAAGTTCAAATAGTCTGGCACTGATGACTGGTTGAACGCTGGTTAAATAGACGCTGAAGCAGGTGGATCAGATGAGCGCTAATGAGAACTGGGCAGAGATAAGCATTTGACTGAAATGTGTGATCAGACCAGACATCAGCACCAAGATCATCACAGAGTCCTCCCCATCATCTGATAATGACAAGAATATAGCACAACAGCAAATCTCCCACAGATGTGACTCCCAAGAATAATGCTCCAAAAAGAGCAATACTCAGAGAAGCAGTTGAAATAATCTGTGTATTAGCCATGCCCATTACATATATAAAGAAGAATGGCAATATGTCAGAAATCACTTAATTGATAAATAAAGTATTAGTCACCTATGCAGCTTCAAATCCCTGCCCTCAATCATAGATCTTCCCTGCAAGCTTTACTCTTCTATGTCTAGAAGGTAAAATTAAAGCCTAAAAACCTATATAATTGTATATAATTATATAATATAACATATATAATTGTTTGGCAAAAACTTTTTTGTCAAATAAAGTGCACCACACATCCTCCTGATCACAACATCATATTGTTAGTGCAGAATCATACTATTCTTCAGAATAATGCTTCAGAATATTACCGCTTTTTATTACCACTATGTATCAGCAAAATCCCATTAAATAACATTAAATATAGTTTCTTAAATTTAACAAATGTCAAAAGGGTTCAAGAGGTAGGACTGCTTTTGCACTCCACAGTAAATATTTCCAACATATTAATCAAAATGTTGTTTTTAATGTATAAAAATGGTCTACATCTTACATTTTTTTCAGTGTGTGCAGTGTGTTGACACTCGTTGGGTTTGTTGGTTTAAAATATAGCATGCATAATTAGGTGATGTTTCCATTTTTTAACTGCTGGGACAACACTGTCAGAGAGGCTTGCAGCAGCTCACTTCAATGACGGCATGCGCGTGTGCATTGTTCTTTTGAAAAGTTTGTCACAGTGACAGCGTCACCGGGGTTTTTGACATCGCCTGTCATGCTGAAGATATCTTCTGCCTCTGTTGCTGTCACTCCTTATCAGTACTCATTTCTTAAGTTTACGCTCGCAAATATTCAAAACCCATATTACCATACCTACCGCTGCCAGGAGGGCAAAAATGAAAGGAGGCAATAATCTCTCTTTCTTTATCTGCAAGCTATCCTTCAGCAAAGTATTCTAAGCTCAGAATTTTCAGCAGGCTTATATGACAGAGAAGGATATTAATGTTGTGATTGTCATCTTTTCTTCCCAAAACGATCCGGCCTGTGTTCTCTATAGCAAACACTCTAAAGTTATTCTTTTAATGCTCCTCTAAATTATTCTACTTTACCCCAGGTTAAATGGCAGTGTCACAAAAGAGTGCATATAAAATTATTAAATAGAGTACACAATAGTTTTTGGGAGTGTGGGGGTGGCTTACATGCACATTTAATTGCATTACAAGAAAAACATTTAGCGCCATAATGCTAAATCACAGCAGTGCAATTTCACAGTACTTCCACATAAAAACATGCTGCCTGGCATGCATTTCGGCATATCCATCACAATGCTGCTATCTGCAAGGTGCAGGGAAACCTGATTTAAGGGCAACTTATTGGATTTGTGGGAGGGACATAGAGGGGTGGAAGGGAGAAAAGAAAAACAAAAGGAAAGGATTAATCACGATGCGGTGGCATGACAGGGTCTACAAAGGCAGCCATGAAACAGTTGCTTGACGAGAGAATGATTGCAGGATCTGCAAGTAACCGGCTGCCACAGGCGATGTTCTTCCTCCAACTCAACTTGTCAGGTGTAATCATTTTGTTAAGCTTAATGTTTTATGCAAATGCACTTGGTGAGAGTTTTGTCAGTGGGCTATGTGTGTGTGTTTCTTGTTTCTCTGTTGTGTGATATATGCGTGGCTTTGTATTGTGGTTTAAAGCGTGCACATTGAAGATGAGGAGTGGGGAAGAGGTGGTCTGTGTTTGGCAGTGCCTGTGTGTGGCATTGTTTTTTAAGCACTCTGAAAATATTAGCATTCCTCTGAGCCCTGCCTGCACTGCCCTGATTATTTCCTGTATGCATCAGGGCTTTTTCTTCGCCAAGATCACACAGCTCAAGTGGTGGCACAGTGCTTCTTGAACCGTCTGGGCTCAACAGTGCCTGCCTTCACCAGTTTGATCTTTCAGATTTTTTTATGCAATTAGAAGGAGGATAGGGGAGGATTGATGAATTTACCACCAAAGCTTTATTTATTTGCATGGCCACACAAATTTCCTATGCACTGCCTTGCAAAGGTTTTCCTAAACTTACGTTTCTTGAACTTTGCCAATTTAGAGGCACAAGTTTAGATTTTTGGGGGGAGGAATTTAATGCAATAGAATTCTGAAATAGAAGGAAGAATATTTTGAGATCCTTTCACCCCAAATTTAATCCAATAAAAAAAGTTTAAATATATTTCAGTATAAATTGAGATGCACTATAAATGAGGTTTGGTGTTTGCTAGATCAGGCAGGTGAGGATAAAGTTGTGGAGAAGTCTGAAGCACTTTTAGGTTATAAAACAATATCCCAAGCTTTGCCCAACCAAGGCTTGAGTGTCAAGGAGAGCATTCATCAGAGAAGCAGCCAAGCGGCCCATGGTAACCTAAGAGCAGAAGAAATAAACACAGCTCAGGAGGAGATATCTGTCAACAGGACGACCAGGACCATAGCAAAAAATGTACCCTATATATAAATGTTCTCACTGGGCTCATATGCTCAACTATTAAATACCCCTCAAACATTTTATCACTAGAGTGTAAGAAAAAGAAAGTAAATATGATCAATATTAGTTTAACATCTATATGGAGAGAAAGGCTCCTTTTCAGCAAAATAAAATTAAAATGGGAAGACTCTACCTTTTATCTGCATTTGACATTATAACAAATATAAATGTAATATTTTAACTGCCTTTATGTACTCACCTAGTCAGTGCTTCCATCTGAATATGATGGACCTTCTGCCGCTGTGTCTAAAACTAGGAGCCATGTGGTTCTTAATGGTGACCTTAACTTTCACCAATATACTGTATCAACATTTCACAGTGGTACCAGAAGTGGGCATCACCATGAAAGCACCATGCCAATATGCAAGGTGTTGGCTGCATGATGCTGTGAGGAGTTTTATTTTTGCAGCAATGTCGAAACTGTTCATTGTTTTATTGGGGACAAAAATGGAAATTGACATTTTTTTTTTAAGATTACTGGAGGAAAACCTGTTGAAAGCGCTAAGACTTAGGCTACGTTCGCACTGCAGCCTGAAGTGACCCAAATCCGATTTTTTACCCACATGCGACCTGGATCTGATCTTTTCATGACTGTCTGAACAACACAGATCCGATTTTTTGCAATCCGACCCAGGTCACTTGGCTATGTGGTCCTTAATCTGATACGAATCTGATCTTTTCAAATGTATCTGAATGGCCAGGTCAGATTTATCCGACCTTTAACGTCATTAATACCCGACAAAGATCACTATTCTGCATCTTGCTACGCAGAAACGGCAAAAAAACCCAACAACCATGGCAGATAATGATGTGGAGAGCTGTATTTATGTTTAACCATGTGAAAAGATTGAGTTTTTATGGTTGGAAAAGACCGCTAGATGCGTGCCGGTACTACCATCAATGTTTAGTTCCGTAAACAAAGAGCATGCTGGCCTGTGATGTCATTGCATCCTTTACCGCGCATGCGGGACACTTGCGTTGTATGACAGTTCACACAGGAGATCACATACAAGTCGCATATATTTGGAAATGTGAACGGCAACGGAAAAAAAATCGGATTTCCCAAAAAAATCGGAATTGAGCATTAAGACCTGCAGTGTGAACGTAGCCTTATAGTTTAATAGAGGTTCACCATCCTCAAAGAAAAAAAACAGACAGCTGGAGCAGCAAGAGAGGCACCTCAAAGTAGCTGCCAAGTAAATGGTTCTTACTGTTTATTGTCTTTTTTTTTTAATCCCATAAAATTATGGTTCTAATGGGATTAAAAATGGGCAAAAGTCTTGGAGTATAAATACTTATGAAAGGCACCATATAGTTTCTGTAAAGGAAAAGGAGATGCTATCAGCCTATCAGGAGCCAGTACACATAAGTATCTCTATACACTAACTCTATCAAACTCATATTTATGGATGTGTTTCATCCATAAATATCTGCAGCAATCATCTCTAAAAATTAACCAAGGGAAACGAAAAGCAATGGCAAGGACCAAACCTGACATGGCTCCCAGGTCTTCTTTATGAACTTATGGCTTTTTGTTCTTTTATTGAGCTATATCTTTTTTATGTTTTATTGTCATCTTCTGTGGATCCCACGTGAGTATTGCCATCTAATGTTAGAATGGAAAAGAAAGAAATCAGGCCGAATCCAATCTTTGCTGTAAGTTCTATTTTCAATTGTCTTTTTTTTTTCTACATGTTCCTTAATTTGCTGCTGAATGTAATAAAATGGATGTAGCCTGTGGGGAAAAAAAGGGGGGTGTCTGTCTTATCTACAAGATAGTATTCACTGCCTTGGCTTTTTTATCACCTCTAAAACTCCCTCATATTTTCACATAGTTGCCTAAATCAGATGGAGCAGCTTCCCTTACTCTGCGCTCACTTATTTCAGTTGAAGGAAACTGACTGAAATTTATCTACGCTTTTAAAAACCTTGCTGCTTTGAATGAAATTTGACAAATTGCTCATTTCAATTCCCCACAGATTATATGCCCCAAAGCTCCCCTGAGCAGGTTTGGTTTAAATCTTTTCATCGTTGTCTCGAGCTGAAACTGTTTTGAATGGGAAGTTGAATGTTGATGATTCGTGACTTTGAAAATTATTCTGGTGGCCAAAAAAGGGAAAAGAGCTGTGTGACTCTTAACCTTGAGCTCATCTCCCATGTGAATACAAGTCATGGTGAAAAAATCTGAGGATCCTGCTTAAAGTGATGTGACCTACAAAATGTTAATAATAGTGCAGAGGAAAGAGAGGGGGTTAGAAAGCATGGCAGCTAATTTAGTTTATATATCTAAACTTTAAACAAATATGACTTTTTGACTGTTTGTTCCTACAGAAAAATCTTATTTCCCACCCCTGCCCCTCCTTGGACCTACATTAGGGTGTCCTAGTTGTTTCTATAGTACAGAGAAAGACTGTGATTGTTCATGCTCACATTCTTACACTTGGGAATAAAGGGGTAAGAGCTGCACCTGCAAATATACTCATACATCAAAATATTCCAAGTGAACAATAATCACTACATGGTTCATTGTAATTATGTGTATTATGTGCAGTGAAAAAGTGAGTCTTTCTAAATTAGTGACAAGAATTTCAAGCATTTTCCTATATCTTTTTTTAATTCTTTTCAGTTTTTCTTAATTAGCAGTAAGAAAAGAAAAAACTTTAAGCATTTTATTAGGAAAAGTCTGAAAAAATATAATCAGTGCAAAAACATAAAAATCTCAGACACGGAACAAAACCTGATACAAAATAGGGGCTTTACTCTGCCATCAAACAAACAAGTTCCCCTTAAGACAACAGATCATTTAAGCCCAACCCAGAAATATTCATTTGTTCGGCTGTTAAAAACATTCTCTCAGGTTTTAATGATGACTTGGGTCACCTTGTGAGCACAGTGGATCTCTGGTCTTATGATATTTTTGGGCTGAATAGAAACCATTCTGTCTGCATATAAAAATGCACTGAGTCTGCACTTTGTACTGTGGTGTGAAGGTTGTCTCCACTGTTACCGGTAACCTCCTCCTAGACAGAAGTTTCATTTTGGGCTGGTAGCAGAGAAAAAAATCTATGGTGTTGGTGTACACGCATAGTCGTATTAGAAATTAAGCTTAAGCGAAAATTCTATATATGATATACATTTTTGGCTAATAGATATAAATGCAAAGTTAACAGTTTCACTATCAAAAGAAATATAAAGAACCTCCAAATATTAGTGCAAGGTAAATTCTTTAATCACAAGACAAGATAATGTTGATGGGAAAAGTCCAAGTTTTAAAGGGAGGTAGAAACCATTCTAACCCTAGTTGTCTAAATTCAAAATGAACACATGAATAACCAAAAATGCATGTGCAATCACTTCTGTCCCTGCTAGTTTGCCAAAGTGCTCCACGCTTTAACTTTCATTGTTTCAGATTGGTGCTTTGGATGCCCTTCCATCTAGAGGTAAGCAATAAATAAACTGCAGTTTCTAATAAACACCGGCTTGAGCTTCAAGTGGATTTGAAGTATGATAATGGCCGTGCAGCCTCCTGCACCCCAAAACCAGGCTAGAGCTGACGTGTCATTTTGCAAATGACAGCACAGGACTCCTGTAATCCTCCACAGGCCAAATTAAACTGGCATCCATAGCTGTAGCTTACATTATGAGAACTGTGTAGACCCTATTTCTCATTAGAATTTTTACCTCTGGCTCCCAAAAGCAAGTTGAACCCCATTAAGATGACCTTCACTTGTAGAAGTGCTCATTAAAGAATGCTGAAATGCTCTTTTTCATCTGTGGCCATAATGAGGGGACTAGTGTACATATCAATATTGGATTTTTATCAAGAATGATCCTGGCAGCAATTATAAGGACCCTTTTGAAAAGTTCACTCCCATTATGCCCCTGTACCACCGGTAATGACATTGTGGCCATAATCGCTCCCCCATGTAGTTAATATCAAATATGAAACCTGATATCTATGGCCCCAGAGACTGTCTGTGGATGGTAAGCGTGTGTGTCTGCATGTAAGCACTATCACTGAGCATCCTTCATCACATTGTGCCTTTAATCTGTTGATATTACAAGCCATTCATCATTTCATCCTGACACCTTCATAAAATAAAACATACAGTAATTAATTTTGTTAGATGCAGAGAAAGAGAGAGGCAGGAGAGAGGATGATGGGGGATATGCTCCTGGAGACAAGGTTCTGGAGTCCAAAATTAAGATTAAATTTATGATATTTCATGTGTCACATCAGCACAAAAACTATTTGGAATATTCAGAGAAAGAGCAATGAAGCTAATGGAGTCGAACACCAGGATGATCTACCGATTTTACACTTGAGTCTTGAAATTCACCTCCATCCTTATTCATCAGCGTAAAGCCCTGATATTACAAGAGCACATGACTGCCAGATTCAGCTAGAGATAAATGTAGATGTGTAGAAACTGTAATATTCACTAAAAGGCTGCACATGAAATGTCTTGTTAGTAGCTGGATATTTTCTCAGGATTAAATGTATAATGTCACTTTAAAGTGTACTTTCAATATGTTATTTCCCAGTACTAAAACCAAATTTTTTTAAATTGACTGAATCAAATGTCTGTGTTAAACATGGATTCGCTTTTTTCAGATTGTTTTTTTAGGAAATATACAAATTCCCTGGATGCAAACTCATCAATAAGTGTGTGCTATACAGTGTTTTTCTTTTTTCTTTAAAGAAATGCTGCAGCTTGCTGTTCCTTGTCATTCGCAGGCTCACCAGCAGCCTGATTCACACATCAGCATGGTGTGAAGCCCCCGACGTTGCTGCAGACAGCAGAGATGGATGCTTACACACTGAAAAGTGCAAAATTAAAAGGAAGAGTCTGATAAAGTGGCAGGAGGAACCCCAGGATAGTGAGGAAATAGACAATCCTGTATTGAGAGGCTGATGGATATACAGAAGGGAAAGGGAAAGAAAAAAACATACACACAAAAAAAACTAAAAATGCTCTTGTGTATGATTTGTGTTCCAATATGTGGTTTTCATATGTTGTTCAACTACTAGGTTGACCTCATTCTTTTGTCAAATTTGGAGCAAAAGTATTTTTGTCAAACATTTTCAATAAATAAATAACACTGAAGTAACCTAAAAGAAGAGACGAGTCAAACTGTACCTCTTCAGGAGGCTTAGATCCTTCAGTGTTTGCAGCAAGATGCCTCATATCTTCTATTAGTCTTTTGTTGAGTGAGATCATTCCTGGCATCATCTGCTGGGGTAACAGCATTAGGGTAAATGACTAGAGAAGCTCAAAAAGCTGATAAAGAAGGTTGGCTTTGGTTAAGGAACTCTTGGATTAGAGGATGTCACGAAGAAGAAATCTTCATAAAATTAAGAGCATAATGGAAAACAATGAGGATCCTGTTTAAAACGCTGTTAAACACCAACAGAGTGTCTTCTGTGAAAGGCTTTGCCAGATCTGTTGCAAAATATAATACTAACTCCTTCCTGCGGTAATCAACATCTACAGCAAATCATTGAAAAAAAGACTATGAGGTACTGAAACATTTAGTTTCTATTTAGGATCAATAAAGTTTTTTTTGAATTTGAACTCAACTGAATCTGACCAGAAAAGCCCAGCATGGTTTTTCGCATAATGTTGCCTTTTTCAGAGGTGTCAAGTAATACAGTACAAAAACGTTGTTAGCTTACTTAAGCAGAAATTTTGGCAATCTATGCCTTACTGAAGTAATTATTTCTTAGACAACTTTTTACTTTAAAAATACTCCTTAGTTTTGTTTCATATAAGTTCATTCTCATTATAGCCTGTTAGTATAAAAAAGAAAAATAGAAAACCATCAAAATAAGTTGTTTCATCACAACAATTAATTTCTCTGTGGTGGGACTTGGTACTGCAAAAACTTGTTTGCGTCATGCAAAAAAAAAAAATTATAATAATAATTTCAAGATGATGCAAAGTTAAATTTTAATATAGAAAATTAAATGTAAGGAAGTTATCATCCAGAATTGTAAAAAAATATATATATTTTAACAGGGCAGTGGAGTAAAGCATCTACCCTTAACATCTACCCTTAAGTTTTAGAAATGGTAATTTTAACCTATTACTTGAGTAAAAAGCTTAAATTGATACTCTAACTTCTACTAAAGGGTTTTTGAAAAGTAGGATTTATACTTTTACTTTAGTAATAACATTAATACTTTTGACACCCTTGGCCTTATTGCACCGGAGCAATACCTGCTCCTTTGCAGCCCTTCAGGCTGACATTAAAGCTTCCATTTGGTAACCTGATTGACAATGGTACCACCCAGATTTACTTCCATATTATCAATTAGGATCTGCTCATCAGAACCTTCCAAGCTGATGGATTGTGTCAAGTGACACCTGTACCCGCCTACCTAAAGGTGGTGTTAGCCAATCACTGTAACAAATTAAAATGCTGCAAACACCATGAAGGTCCACAACAATTTTGGCTTGTACGCTCGTGCTCATTCTGTTTCAAATATTAAATTGTAGATTCTGACACAACAAAAGTGATGGGAACAGCTTTTCTTACATCCTGCTATGCTGCCATATTTATCTTGGTTTGGCTGTAGGCTCATTTGGTTCCGCTCTAGCTCTTGTTTTTATCTTGGCTAAAACCATAATAACTGCTTTTGAGTGGCCAAGCAATTTTGGATCCATTTTCAGCAGTTTAAGCTGGAGATGTACATTGAATTATTTTGTCTTTTTTAAAAGCACAAACACAGTGAGAACTCAGCTTTCAGACAAGGTTATCCATTGGGGCACAGGTCCGTAAACATTAAACAGCAACATTGCGGACATCGGTATAACGTCTTTCCTTAGACTTCCACTATTTAGAGCTGCTGCAAATGGGGAGGATGAAGTCTCCTTACAAGCAGCTTTATATCTACCCTATGCCTTGCATTTCGCCTCTAGAAATGGCACATTGCCACCCTCTTTCTCTCAACCCTTTTACTGCCTAAGCTGCTCACCCTCCCACAGGTGTTTCCGATCGCCAGCCAGAGTCTGTCGCCCCAACACCAACATTGTTTTAAGACCTAGGACTACTTCCAGGGGCATCAGAGCCAGGTTTATTTGCACACATAAAACTACATTCACTGCAGTGTCTACTAGGCCTTGCCTCTGGAGACAGCACATGCTTTTGACATTAGTCCATCCCTCTGAATGAACTGTAAGAGAGTTAGAGAGGCCTGTATTTTCGTGAAGAGGGAGAAAACTAGAGAAGCTTCACAGAAGATGTTCATAAATGTAGCTTTTACCTGTGTTAATGGGAGTGGTGGTCACACAGTCATCTTGATCATTTCGTTAGAGTGTGCCCTGAGGTGGGGCAATCTTTATTTCATCAGTTTAAAGCAGTTTATTTCATTAACATGTCTCCTTTTCCATCAGTAGGAACCTGTTCCTTTTGAGATAAGCTGCTGCAGTTCATCATAATTGCAAATGTTTGCACATAATGTAAAGACCTTGTGGGTCTGGTATTCTTTGAGATGAAGAAAGGGTTGCCATGCATACAAATCAGGCAAGTGACAGTAATTCCTGAGAACATTTTCAATTACTTGCAATTCATGTAGAGGTGTCAGAGTTGCTCTGGCCTGCAGGGCTTTGCTATTCAGCCCCAGAGTTTGGAATAAAATGGAACATGCAAACAAGTTTGCTCATCTTAAAGTAGTTAAAACAGAATTATATTCTTTTTTTCCTGCCATAACCTTTTCAGATTTTTAGTTTTTCTGTCTCCCACTCATTTGCATTTGGTACAATAATGCACACCATGTATCATACATGTATGCTTGTGCATTCACTTTCCCTCCTACATGTCTCTGTGGTGTGGCAGCTAAAGGGGAACTAACTGACAGATACTGCTGGGTAATTCAAGCCAACATGATTGACTTTATGAACACTTTAAAGTGCCAACTGCTCTTTATGTTTTCAAGAAATGCCAAAAAGTTTCCAGCAGATAAAAACAGCAAAATAGGGCGCAAGAGGTAGAGAAACCGCTTCCACTTTACAGACCACCTCCCACGATATTTCCTCCCCCGGCACTTTTAATGGTACAAAATTATGGGCCTGAAGGAGCGTCAACAACTGTCTAGATTAAAAGCATAATACGTTGACAGGAGTGACACGGCCATTTTCTCCTCCTCCATTAGCATTGAGACATGGCCACCTCCTTTTGCTCTTAAGAAACCAACCGTAGTGGCAGGCTATAGTTGTCAAACGTCACTTCCTCTGTCATTACTCGCTGACACACTGACTGCTATGGTTTTTAATGCTAACAAACAGCAAAAATATCAAGTGATTTAGAAGTGGGCTCTCATTATTGTTATGTTGATGCACACTAATCACTAGTTTAGAGTGAAAACTTCAAACAATTAGCTGGAATCTCAGACCTACTATAAGTATTTGGCAAGTCGGAGCTTGACTTTCCATTTAAAGGGAAGACAAAAAAAAAGTAGTGACTCTCATCATTATTCCTTGAGTATCTTTGTAAGCTTTTTTAAGTTTATCAGAGTCAGAGGTTTATCTTTTCAATTGCAAACTCAGGCTTTTTGATATCTTGAATAGAGCAACTCCAAATGATATGTATACTGTACAATCATATTGATCGTTTTTTTGCAAACTCTGGTTTATTCTTCACTTAATATTCTTACAGCATTGCCAAATACAGCTGCATGTCCTTTGAGATATGCCTCCACCAGCTTTGCTCATTCTGAAGTTTTTGTCTTTTTTACTTTTGTAAAATGGCGAATCAAGTTGTTTGCACTGTTATCTTGCAGTCAGACGTACCCATGGTTGAATCACTGACCAAAATCCGACAGCTCAAAAACATTCATTGCTAAGATGATTGAGCACTCTAAACTATCCTTATGTATGAGTGTGGGTGCAGTGCTGTGTCTCTCTGTTGTACTGAACTATTGGCGATGTCCATCCCGCCCAGTTTGGTGCATGAAAGCTGCCAGTTCAATGCTAACCAAGCACAGGTTACGGTAAAGTCAAACCCGGCCCGGCCTTAACAGATGAAATCTTACTGAGCTTATGTGAGGCTGCTAACATAAAATGCATGGCAATTTAGTAGTCATGGAATCAGTTGAGTTTTCAATCACCACTAGAACAGCGAACATCTCCTCATGGATGCTTTTTTATTGAGTATGTTGTGACTGACTGTATGAGATATGTATCTAGTCTATCTCAATCTTAATCTAGATATATTCACTGATTGAAACTCCCTTGCGACCACACAGCATTTCCTGTCTTCACTTGGGTGTCTAGTCTTCAAAGTAAAAGCATACAGGGAGTGCTTTAAACATTACAGAGGGTTACTTCTTTGAAAGTTGTCCTTCATGCAACAGCTTTTAACACATATAACTGTGTAGGTTGAAGTGGAGCTTCATAATGACGCAAGGATTCCTCATTTTTATAGTGGACTTTCTACTCTTATGTTTTGTGATGGAGAGCATTTGCAAATAACACTCTTCAAGTCTTGTTACAGATTCAGTTGGATTTAATTTGAACGTTGACTGAGTCTTTACATTGCAGGGTTAGCTAAGTGCTCCTAAGTCTGAGTCTCTGTCCCAGTATCTATCTATCTTTTTTACAGTTTTATTTTTTTTATTTATTTTATTTTCCCGTTTAACCCATCCTTAACATTGACCAGCTTCCTTGTTGCTGGTAAACATAAAGGAGCCAACATCATGCTGCTGCCACTGCAGTAAGTCTCTACAGGGTACATGCATTTAGTATCATGCACACTGTTTGCTTTCTAGCAAAGATAGCTTGTCTGAGATGCAAATGTGTCCGGTTATATAACATAGTCCCCTTCGCAAAATAAATGTTTCACAAAAACTAGCCCTTTTTTGCAGCCTGCTTTCCTCATTCGGAGGATAAATGTCGTTTAGATGCATACAAATTAGTCCTGTAACACCCATGGACTTTTGGGAACATAATGTTTTTTCAAACCACTTAACACTGCATCTAAACAAAGACAAACAAAAATTAAACATTATTTGACTGTGTGAAAGCCGATGGACCTTATTGTCCATCCACTATTTCTCAGCAGCAAACTATAACACCTTACTGTAAGGGCCTTGCTTTGTCCCATAGGGATATTTTTATAAGGTATTTGAGTAGAACAGTGTTTTATAATAAAAACACCCAGGAAATATTCAGTAAAATACTACTATTTTTTTCTTGCCTTGGCTCATATCTGTTTGTTTAGTGTTTAACACACAGCATATGAAATTGCACTGGAAATGAGACAGAGCAGTCCAGGGAGTCTCCACTAGCTAATCTAGATGTGGCCTCATTAGGGACATTGATGAATGGGCTTTTGCTGCCACCGGGTTCCCCAAGAAAAGCTCCGGCTATTATTAGAGTTTGTCTATTACATAAATCGACACTAAATTACAGCTGGAAAACAAAAATCATAGAACGCACCAGGTTAGCAAACTGCAAACCAATACATTACAGTCAGATTTGAGTGTTTATACTAAACACAAGCAGATTGTTTGAAAAAGAAAATAGAAAAATATTTCAATCTGTACTCCATAACTACATATAATAACAGATAACTGATGCCTTGTGTTTTCTAGCTATTTAATGATTGGCCCCAAGTAAAAAAAAAACAAACAAACAAAAAATGAATAAAATCTGTATTTCTTTCATATCTTTATATCAGGTGGTTATATGAAACATTTTTAAACACATGTCTGAGACACATGTATAAGCTGTCTTTAATAGCGAGCTGGTTTCTGTCCTTCCTTACACACAGGCAACTGTGGTTGTGTATCGGATTTACAGCTGATAGTTTACTTTTATACTAGAAGAGGTCATATGATATTTTATATTCTGTTTCCCAAAATGGCTTTGTCCGAGGACTAAGACACATAAAACATACTCCTGACAGCGATACATTTCACTTGATGACTCTACTCTGAAACAATCTCGATATTGCCTTTCCCTGTCATAAACAAAATCTGACCACAGTTCTGTTTGCTGGTTCATACATCTGTTTTTGTGTGTCTTTGAGGATGTATGGTGTAAAAGATGAAGGATTGCAGAGGGACACAAAAGGAAAGCTCTCTTATTCTTAGACTATAGTGTGTAGATAGACCTGCTCCACAGGGAGAGCAGCGTATAAAATGCAAAAAGTAAGTTGGGAAATGTTGCCTTCTGGACGAACGAAAAAAGCAAGACGAAGGGGAAAAGGAGAAGAAACTAAGACTAGAAGTAGAGGGAAGGAAGAGTAAAAGAGGAACGACAGCCGAGTGTATGAAAGTGAGCTAACAGGCAGAGAGGGATGGAACAGACATGGTAGGAACCCCGGCAGGTGCTTCATCATCTGCTAAGGCGTTGTCAGGGCGCCCGTAAACAGTCATTGTACTTCTCAAGGGAGCAACCTTCTCCATAACTAGCCCAGGTATAAATCCACCTCTTAGCCACTAAATTAGACACCTTCTTCAGTGAGTCTCAGTGTGGAGGTGCTGCACAGAAATGAGGAAAAAGTGAAAACACAGAACCTCAAGAGAATCCACGAGATGCAAACCGGCTGTATGCTTAAGCAGAATTTCTATAGGAAAAAAAACAGCTTGTGACTATGGTCTTATTAAAAACCCCTCACGTATTATTTTGATGAGGCTCTTTGCTTTGAATAGGAATGATTTCTTTTAAAATGATCTCAGAGAGACGTCCCTGTGGAAGGTGTCTCTGGGGTTTCTTCCAAAGCTCCAAGTCCAAATTCTACACCATGTCAAACTCTTCTGATGTTTATCTCTTATACAAACTTTGACTCGTCGAAGGCTAAATTTGTTTGTTGACCCATCAACATCTTAGCCTGACGTAGTCCGACTCAATTCTAGTCAGAATATGAGTCTGATACTGCTCCATAGAGCTGTGATTATGGGGAGTGTTTCGATCGAACCAGGAAAAAAAAGCCTCTGCACTCAATTGGATAGACCTACAACCAATAAGAGCAACGGAGTGCGTGACGTATGTTAACCGAGGCATAGTTGTTGTCCCCAAAAATCAAAGCGTGCAGTTGCACGCCTATAATAAGAAGATGAGCCTTGATCGTGTTTCTCTGTTCCTCTTTTAAAATTAATTTGCTGTCGATATCTTCTACAACAGACCTAATAGCAGAATCTACTCACCTAAACTCTCCAGCGGCAGCCATTATTGTTGTCACCCAAGCGCGCATTGGTCACGTGGTTGATTACGTTACTGTTGATCATCTGTCCATCATCGTATAAAGCCCGCCCTGACAATTTGATTGGATCGCCAGAGGATGGGCGATCATACTCGCGCTACTATGGAGCAGAGCCAGACCGAACTTCCCGACCTCAAACTTTGTGGGCGGGACTAAGTTCGGAATGGCACCCAGGATATCAACATCTAATGTGAGGCCTAAGAATACATGATGCTTACTTACTGTATGTAGTTTTAACTCTTGCTGCTACTTCATTATGGAAACGTTTTCAAAGGAGGCTGTTAGGTTTATTCAATGAAGATTATACAGTTAATGTGTGTGCATATGGCAATTAAGCATTTTTATACACCAAAAAAAATGCATAAAAAAGATATCTACAGTAAAATTTATCATTTGAAAGCACACATATATGCTAAGATGGATTACAAAGCCAATAAAATGGTAACTTTATTCATATCTTCTGAACCAGTACTTTCCCTTACATTACAATCTTAAATTTTTATGAATTTAAATGTGATTTTAATTGGAATTTAAAAAGCCAAAGCAGAGGACCATTTTCAGTTTTATAGGAGAAAACTGAACTCCAAGTTAACCAGAACATGCAAAACAAAACATGACAGTGGATGTATCATGGTCTGGGGATATTTTTACAAGGGAGTTGTTCAGAATGAATGAAAAACGTGATCCTGAGAGAAAACCTGTAAACTATTTCAAATAAAAAATTTCACACATTTCAGATTTTAATTTGAATAAAAAGAACGGCCATTTATCTTTTATGCATCAATTTATGTTTCTTCACTAATTTGTGTTGGTAGAGAGCACAAAAAAAAATTATAATTTGATGTTTCAACTGTGTACATTTACAGGCAGTATTCACTTCTCTCAAATAAAAGCAATACTTTATTTTAAACCAGTTCTGCATACATGCATCTGATCCTCAATTCCACTAAAGTTTTGACATAATCCTAAAACAAAGCCGAATACAATGATTTGCAAATCCTGTTCAACCTAAATCTAAATGAAGACACAACAAACGCAAGATGTTTTATGTTCAAACTCATCAACACGAATGTTTTTAGTATTTTCAAATATTTATGCCTCTTTCCCCTTTTGTATTTGTTTTTGGAAAGTGTTGCAAGCATGAAAATCAAAATGAAATTTCCAAGCATCACATCTTTTTATTTGAAGCTTGCAACACATTCTAAAAAAGGTGGGAAAGAAGCATGTTTACCATTGCCTCATGTCAACGCTGAAAACAACTGTAGAACACGTAAAATATGTTTTCCATTTGCTGGGATAGCAGCTTCAAAACCGGTATATACTTTTTAGCATTACTGACTTCCCTGATGTGTAAGGTACCCAGGACATGCATATAAAGAAGATGGTTTTTGAATTTTGAGCTAATAATCCCAACAATCCTTTTCCTCTCTGGCCTGAAGGACATACATCCTTGTTTTCAAAGAAAGTTTGAGATGTGAACTTGTCACTTTTTTCCATTTTTTATCAGTCCATCTCAGTTGAGCTGAGACAGCCTGACACCTGCTTTGGATATTGTTTATATATATATATATATATTTTTTTTTTTTTTTGCTTTGCATGGTAGACTATTAAAAAGACATACGAACTGTGTTTACTTTGGTTTTTTCAGATGTTTTGGAGCCCATTGTTGTGTTCGATTTTAAAGGCTGCATCCTCCAAGGACTTGGTCTATCTGGACTGGATCCTCCAAGGTCTGTGAAAATAAGGAGGCCAGAAGAGTTTTGGTTGTGAATTCAAATAGGTCCAGCCTGCCGCAGCTTTACGCTCTGTTACTGCTGTTCTGGGTATTATTAATATTTTCGAGGAGCTTCAACAGCTGCATCGTATCAGATTTACAGTCCCCAGTACTGCAGATATATTAGAATCTGTCCTTAAATTACAGCCAAACCCATTTACACAGTAACAAATAAAAACCTTTAGATAAATCAAACCCGCCACATATCTGACTCAATAACCATTTAAAACAACTATTTTCATTAATTTCAGATGTTACTATTCACATACTTGGATTATATTAAATTGCACTTTGAATATTCACCACTATTCAGCTCCAAGTACCTTTTTCCTCTGAGCACAGGGAAGCCGGCTAACTTGGACTTGCAATGAATCACAGAATATCCAAGGCTATGTAGGATACAGGATGCATTAGTAGGCAGCATTAGGGGAGTCTTGCAACAGACCTTGGCACCGTGCTATTGCACCATGGACCTACGAATCTGACCTTCGGAGGACGGAGCCCCTGAATTCGAATTCAGCACATGTAGTAAAACCTTTACAGGACTTTTTGATGCTGTGCCTCCAGATGGATTTAAGGTCCCCAAGGATCCAGTCTTGGTTTTCAGCCTTACAGCTTACATGCAGATTAACTGAAACCTTTTCATTGTATTATAGACTTTAAATGATGAAATGAAATCATAGCAATCATACATTGAAGCATCTTTCTTGAACTGTTGAACAATATACTCAAGCAGTTGATCACAAATTGGTTCACCATACCCCATCTTAGCTGAACTTTCAGGGACGCTCATCTAATCGCCAATCATGGCACTCACCTGTTTCCATTTAACCTATTCACATGTTGTCTAGTGTTCCTTAGCTTCCTCGCTGTTTTGTTGCCCCTGTGTTTAGTCTACGTTTAAAGTTTAAGTTTATCTGTTGCAATATTAGAAATCATACCTTTATTGTCTATTCAGTTGAATAAAGGCTAAAAGGTTTTTTTTTTTAAGTTTTGTATTCTAACATTATTTATTTTTTACCCACCGTGATTAAAATGGGGATTGTACACAAGGCACTTTGGTCGCTGCTTGCTAAAGCATTGCTATGCTTGGAAAGAAACTTGAATCAGGCATTTTTCCAAAGGCATCTCTCAGTCTAAGAAAGGGGCAAGTAGTAAGTATTAAGATTTCTTAAATTACAACATGATATAATGCCTTGTTGTGAGAAGGATTTTCATTCACTTGTGAGATGAGAAACTACTACATATTGTACAAAAGAAAATCTATTTTTGTCATATTTCCTTCAAGTTTGCTACTAGGCAAATTTTTTGTTATACTGTACATTTCAGTAGCAAGGCTATTTAAAGAGTAGCACATGAGAAAAACAGAAAAAGCATTGTACATCACAGTGGCACAAGGCAACATAAATATTTAAAGAGAATAAAAGTGACACATTGAAATGAATACTGTAAGAAATAAAAATATTAAGTATTATTAATCTTTTAAACTTAGAGATGTTCTTTAGGTGATAGAGGGTCAACTTACTGTATTTATGTGCTTTTAAAGGTTCAGGACTGAGTCCATCACTATACCCAGATTTCGGGTCTGTTTAATGTTTTCTAGTTGTATTAACTGAAGCTACTAACTTTTGATGCTCTTCTTTTGGTTCAAAGTCTTTTACTTCAATTTTGTTTTGATTCAGCTGAAGAAATGTTTGGCTCATCAATGTTGATTTCTTTTATGCATTTACCCAGCAATTAAATAAACTGTCACCTGGTGACATTATGTACAGCTGTGTGTCCTCTGCATTATTATTGTAGCTGGTGTGTTGATTATTAAAATCTATGTTGCGGGGGGGCATGTATATATTTAGGAAAAAGTGACCCTATGATGGGCCCTTTGGGACACAAAAACACTAAGCACAAAAGTGTGGAAAAAGGTATTTTTCATAAAGCAATTTATAAACACGCAAAACAAAAAACTTTATAATCACATAAGAAACCAAACAAATAGCCTTATCAGACAGCTTTCTTTTGCTGTGCTGGTAAACATAAGGGACCCTAACCCCTTACATTTTTGGACTGAAACAATAAAATGAATAGAGGATGGAAGGAAAGGTGTAAGCATTTTGCAGATAAATCATAAGGAAAGATGCTTATCCTCCATGTCAAACCAGTCCACCAACATGCCCTTCTTTTTTATGAAACTTCACTTCAAGTTTTTTTTCTTTTTTTTTTTGCATAGTGTTTTAACTTTTTTTCTTTGATGTCACAAACTGTAGATCATGCTAAATCAAGCAAGCCATGATCAACCTTTGATACAATAATCCTACTGCTGACAGTAATAATCCACTGGCCACCTTCTTGATGAATAATTGATGCCCATCTTAACAGACTAATGAATGAATGTGGTTTGGCTTTGAGTGATAGCCCTCTTGTTGAAAAGCTATCCCAGGAGGAACGGGGCACTGGAGACAGAGGTGCCATCCACTGTAACCTGTGTAATTGGACTTTTGACATGACTCAATTGACTGTGTGATTCTGCCCCTGCCAGTGGAGGCTGACCTTTTTATTTATTAGCATTGTTCTAGGTTATCATGTAAATTAGGCAAAAAAATAAAAAAATAAAATGTATAAAAAATACATTCTGCTGAATGTTAGAAATGCACATCGGTTTAAAAAAACAAAGATATTGCACAATAAACATTTTCAATTTAAAATGTGAAATATTAAAAAGAAAATCAATATAATTCCTCATTTTATTTAATGAAGCAAATTAGTTTCTAAATTTAAAACCATTCATTTCTATTGGTAATTGTGAAAAGATTATTCGTTTTATTCGATTACTATTTGTTCAGTCAACGACTAGAAATTCTATTTGCTGTTTGAGAGAATATTGGAGTAGATTTAACCATTATAAAACTCACTGGAATTCGGTGGTAGTAATACAAATTTTTTGCTAAAATAATTTTTGAACTGAAGTAAGAACTTAAATTGATTATAATTTTGTCAATGCTAAAATGTAATTTTCTCTGCACTGGGCAGAAAAATATAAAATGATGCCATATATATATATATATATATATATATATATATATATATATATATATATATATATATATACAAGCTTATGGTATTTAAAAGGATCTTGCATTTATGAAAGGTTTACTTGTAAGGAAAACTATTAAGATGCAGCTTTTGTTGAAATAAAAAAAAACACATTAATAAAACACATTTAAGGAGCTAAGTACATTAACATTGAGCACTTTAACTAGTTTAGCAATGTAATTGGGCTAAAATGTAGCTTGCTAACAACACAGGCCTCCACATTTAAGTTCATTCTTATACTTTCTTATTTGCTTTTTCTAGATAAAATCATGGAGAATAGAAAAGACAAAAACTAAGATGATTCTACTTGTTATCATACGCTTGTTTTTTTTTTTTCATTGTGCAAAAACATCTCTATTTTATACAAGCAAACCCATATAGCCTTTTCGAGTTTAGGTCAACATTAAACAGACTAAATAGAACCTAGTAAAGCGTTAAAGAAATGTAAGAAAATTATTTGTAAAACAGTTGGATTTCAGTATATTTTGAAGTAGACTGTAGCAGTTCTGAACAGTAGTTTTATTTGTTAATTTTAGTTGTTCCTTTCATCATAGTGATGTTTTATGAAAAAGGTCAAATAAAAAAAAAATGGCTTATGGCTTTATTTTGTAAAGCACAAGAAGCTTTGAGGCCCATTTCTTGCATGCACTTGTGTTGTGCTTGCTCAAACAATCCTCCTCGCATTTTAACACTATTACACGCAAGGCCAATTTCCACAGGTCTGATAACATTCTCCCAGCAGTTTCGGTGTGGCACTCTGACCAAACAATACCTTATTGACATGAGCCCTGGCCTCACAATAGCCACAAAACATCAGGGTTCCTGTTTTTGTTGACTCTGTTTGAACCCTCCATTGAAAGCAAAGTCAATGTGGACACAGCAATGCATAATTGGAGCTTTCTGTCATACAATACAACAAATCAGCCCTTTAAATGTTTGAGTATGATAAGACAGGGAGAAGGGTGGAGCATGATGTGGACAGGGGGAAGTCAGGTGAATGCAAGTGTTGATGGAGTTGGATAGGAAGTTGATGGAAATGGATATTAGGCTGTAGAGGATAGCGCCACTAGGGGACAGTAGTAAGTCATGGACAGAAGGAGAGGAGTGCAGATCTCTGTAAGTGTGTGTTTGCCTATGCTTGAAAGCATGTGTGTGTGGCAAAGAGTGAACAAAAGACTTTCTTTGTTGCACTCCTAAATAATAAAGGATTCAGAAATAGCAACTTGACTGCTTTAGAAAAGATCTTGAAAATGCATCGACCCTTAATGCATCAGATTTACATAATCATATGTAATGTAAACCACTCCAAGGCTCCACAAACAATAAACAAACTGACTGAGGAGTGGGCAACAAAAGGTAGAAGGATCTGCTTTCCCATATGGAGGTTATACACCTACTACAGGTACATTTCTGCTTCATCTGCAGAAAACACAAAGACACAATTTGTAATGTTGTGGACAACAACAACAAAAAAAGCCTGTCAAATCAAGAACATGAGGCACTGATTTAAATCAGAATTTCATGCAATATACTTAGTGTGATTTATAGCTTTAATTATCACAGATTCATACAGAGGATGAGTTTATTCAGCAATGATCTGAAAGTGACAATAGTTAAAATATGGGTGGAAATAAAGTTCAACAGAGGAAGCTTGTGTGATAATGGAAAACTAAACTATTGGGACCTTTTCTTTGAGCACAGATCAAGCTAAATGGTTGGAGAATTTCACGCTGCTGCTTGAGGAATTACTGCTCACTATCTGCTGTCTTTGTGTTTTAAAAAGGGTCATTAGTTTTGCAACTGGGTTAATGTAGAAAATTTAACACCTCCACGTAGCCTCTGACGTTAAATATAAGTGGGAAGCTTGCGTTTCTTTTTTGCTATGGTAACCAAAGACCTATATTCAAAACACACGGCCTCCTCCTCCTCCACCACCATCTCCTCCGTCTGCAATTAAAAGCAGCACAATAACAATATCCACCAGTGACAGTGGTGTCTGTACAGTACTTACGCCTTTTGTTAGTTTTACAATGTTCCTCATGAATTAGTTAAGTCTGTTAATTGCACATTTATTGCACTCAAGGCTATGAAAATGCACTAAATAGCAGTAGAATAAAACAAGACTGTAGCAGTTTTCCAAATAACATAACTGTATCTGAAATGTAATTCAAGAAAAACAACTAAACTGGAAATTAGACTCTCATTTTAGTGGGTTTTTCTGCCTTTTCGATACAAAATACTAAATACCATCATAAAATGGCTACAAACTAATGAGAGAAGAGCTAATAAACATGTGCCTGGTAAAAATAAACCGTAAAAATAAATCCTACATTCATTAAAAACATAATATAATAATTACAATTAAAGGTTAGCTATTCAATCTGTCTGCTTTTTTATTTGTATTATTTACTAGTTTAAGGCAAAAATTAACCCAAAAATGCTAAATGTATAATATTTTTATGTTTATTTCAGGGATCTTTACTAATTTTAATATATTGCCATTTTCCTCAAACTCTTGCTGTAACAAATCCTCTGATTGTCTTTTGCTCTTCTAAAGTCTAGGATGTCTGGATGCAACTCCAGAAGAAGTAAAATGTTTATCTGAGATGGATTTAGAAAATATTGCAAAAAAAAAAAAGAAAAAGAAAAAAGATTTAAAGTGAGTCTGTATTTGAGTCATGCAAAAAAAATTAAATACAAATGATAAAAACGTGTGTATTCAAGAAACAAATATAGCTTAATGCATCTTTTGTCTTCTAATATGTATATTTTAATTCTGCCTCATTTTTTAAGGCATTTAATTTAGTTTTTTTTTTTTCGGTTTTGAAATCCATTGAATATTAACCATAAAAATATATCAATTATGATCCAAAACATGTTAGAATATTTTTAATATAGAATATTTTGACTGTCATTTGCTGTATCGGGCTTTAAAGGGTTAAGATCATATGGGAAACCTCAAAGTATTGCGGAAGCATCATCTCTGCATGTTTACACTTTATCATTGTTGTTTCAGATCTGTGGCATGTTTCATTACGGAGTGATGTTTGAGTGACACTGAGCCAGCTGTCACAGCCATGTGCTGAGGTTTCCCCTCTCACTCGCAGCAGCAGCAATAATAATGCAAGTAATAATAATGACTATTCTGCTGCTATAGCCCCACTATTTGTGCTATTGTGGGGTGTCAGACACAGGCTCTGACTTTGCTGCACTATCAGCAGGAGCGTACAAACACGAGCACATTTGCCTGAGTTATTGACCTTTATCTCCTCACTTTCTTGACAGCCTTCTCCAGTTATTGACAACACAAACACACGGGACGACGCATAACCTTTCATTCACAGAGCACTTTCTCTCTTTTTGTCTCTCTTTGCCTCCATCAGCCTGTGTCTCTCGCTCTCTGCACATGCAATTTGTTTAAATAAAACGGGGCAGACAATGGTAGTGCTCATTTCTGCCATTTTTCTTTCTCTCCAAATTTCAGGGGATAATATCATTACACCGATATAATGGTTGCTATTCAGGCTTCAGATACACAGATATTTCAAGTATTCAATATAGTTTTGACATGCTGGCATTAGGAGGAGAGCATTGTTTCCCTATTTGTTTGCTCACAAAGTTTATTCAATCATAAATCTTTGATTCCCAACACAAGCTGTTTGTCTTCATGATGCTAAAATTACATTCAAAAGCATGGCTAGGAACGTCAGAGAGGATGCTCCAAAAAGTGGAGTTGGGGGAAAAAGAAAATATTTGCAAATTAAATTCTTTTAAACATAGATTGAAAAAAGAGTTGTACTGATTATCATCATGCAGTAATTATTTTGGGGTTAAATGGATTCAAACCTTAATTAATTGCATCCTTCTCCAGCATTGAATAACAGCCATAAAAAGGGCTACTACTTTAACAATTCTGCAGGATTAATTGTGTTTTTTTAACGTGTGTCCTCCTGCATTTTAACATGGCAAATAGCACGCATAAAACATGATGTCCTCCCAAACCAGTAAGGCCCTCTGCAGGTACTTGAAACCCCTCCAACCATCCCTCCTTCCAAAATTAAATTTTAAACAATCCAGACCAGTGTTTGGTGACCGTGGTTAATCATCAAGAAACAAAGACATCAAACAATATTTGATAATGAGAAAAATGCCTCTAGGATATTACAGCAATTGGGAGAGGGAGGGGGTGCAGTATGATCCCCAGCAAGCAGTGAGGGGCCAGACCAGACACAGGCCGCACTCATGTGTCTGTGTGCGGTGATGGTGGGTGGGTAAGACACAAAAACACACCTCAGTGTCTGTTCCAGATACGCACTGCCAGGCATAAAAGCACAGATAAACACACTTTGAGGAAGCAAAAAACAAAAGAATTCAAATTGGTTTCTCTTTTTTTTTTCTCTAAACATCCTGATGAGATATTTGAAATTCAGACCAATAAAACAAGGGATAAGAGTACAGCTTTGTAAAACTATTCTTCATTTTTAACATTTTTTTCATGATATCTAAAGTCAATGAGTTGTAAATAAAATGGATCAAAGATGACCAAAACATTTTTTTCATAAAAATAATAAGACTTTAAACTGTAAAGAAAAATACACATAAGAAAAAATCTATAAGTGTCCATTATGGATGTAATTAAAAGCTTTTTATTACATATATATGTATATATATATATATATATATATATATATATATATATATGTTTTGCTTTTGAGAATTTTTTATTTTGCACCTTATAAGTCCCAGCTTAAAGATGAAATATGGCTGAATGAAAAACAGCAAGAAAGAGCAGCTGAAGAAGAAATGTGGGCTAATGAGAAGAAAATGTTTTTTCCTCTTCCTCTGTCACGCTGTTACTGGGCTATCCTTGATTGACGCAGAGTTAACGGCCTGGCCAAACTGAGGCAGATCCAGCAGCCTATCTGAACAGCAGCACGTGCAGCAACCTCGGTCATGCAAATTGCACCCGGACAGCCCGTTGACTATGATTAATGAGCTCGGAGCTGCAGCCTTTGTTTCTGCATCTTGCCGCTTGGACAGAAATACAGTTTCAAAATATTATCAATCGCCCTAATAATGGCCTAAATTTGCTCACCTTTTTCATGCAATTGAATTGAACAAGTCATAGCTACAAATGGGTCAGGTTTATGTTAAAAAGCTAAACTATGTGCATTTATATCCATTTTCTGTCACGTTTATCAAAGTAGGGTCACGAGGGGTATATTTCAAAATAAAACGAATAATTTTTGTTTGATGAAAAATACTTTAGAAGACAAGCAGAAAAATTAAAATGTGTTATTGCAAGTTAAATGATTTCTTTTAAATTTTGGAATAAATACCTCACAGTGAGAACCCCATACCGGCCCACGTATGGTTCTTTCAACAGTGCCAGTAAATCAAATTACACATCACTGTATATTATAACATTTCCCTGCAATATACTATTGAGCAATGTAAGCAATATAAGAAAAAATATAGATATTTTTACCCAACACACATACACAGCCATGTCTCCCTCTGCTACAAGCAAAATGTAAATGTTTTTCTGCCATTAAGGTATCTAAGTGCCATTAGTGGCTCACTGCTTAACACTACAATGGTGTGCCGAGAGCCGTGAAGCAGAGATCACTGCAGCCTCGCCTGGATATCAGAGGGACACATCCTTTGTAAATTCATCTCCTACTGTGAGCAGGCTTCACAGCTGGTTAGCGACACTGGGTGTGCCGCTGCCCTGTTTACTCTCAGCCTCCGAGGCTCTCATCATTTCACAGCATCCCCTCAATCAATTCAGCCTCAAACACAGTCCAGAATGCTTCTTATACCAGTCAGAGGTACACACACCTATGCACAAACGCTCACAGTGTAGCACACAAGAAAAAGAGAAGACTGCAAAAAAAATATTTGATCCCATTGGCTTTTGGAGCTATTACAGTGCACAGCCTTAAAACCCTCCTCTCTGATTTTTATCTTTTTATACCATTGCATTACACGGATTCTTTTATACCTTTTAAACACGCTGCTCCCCACCAAAGCCCTCTGATCCTCTGATACCTAGATGAATAAACTGCTTCTCCAGCCCCTGACCTCAGCCCTTTGTTGCAATCAGAGCAGACTTCCTCAGAGGCCCTGATCTTATCTGTCCACAGCAATCCCACTACACAGCTCCCCTTTTGTAGCAACCACGGAGCCCTGAGCCCTTTCAGACCATCAAATTGTGCTGGTGAACACATTGCTCAAGACCTCAAGCTCATCCCAGACATCATACTACACTGCCCAACAACAATACAGACTTTTCTGATGTGACAGAGGTCAGATGAAGGCTCTTTGCTCATTGTCCATCCACAAAGGAAGAAAGCAAACTAATATTTGACTTGCACACAATCCTGGTAAATATAGTTTAAACCTCTTCTTCTTTGTAAAAACAGACTTAAAAAAAAAAAGATGCTTTATGCACAAATTTTAAAATCTCTATTAACATCTCAATACTTGATATGAAGAACTAATTGGAGTCAAATTCAGTGGGAAATCTTAAAGTTATATTGATCTTATGGGATGTATAGACCCATTGGTCTGAAAGAACATTTTCAGGGAGCAAATGGGAAGGAAATGTTAATTTAATCTAAAGACTTTGGTAAAAGTTGTTCTATAAAGGATACCAGCCCAAGAAGCTTTAGTAAATAAAGGTCAGACTCCAAAAAGCAATATCGGAGTAATTCAGTGTTGGCCGTTTAAAATATTCTAATTCTAATCAATAATATAACTGTTATCCAATGATAATAAAATGTTAAGCACTGTCACTCTTTCTTTAGCAAGTTTTCAGACAGCTGTAGTGTATCAGTTTTGAAGAAGCAACTAGTTTAAAAAGAGTTTGGTAACTTGTCCTGTGTATTTATATTTCAGCAAGAGGAGCCTGATGTATATGAAAGGCATCATTTGACACATATTAATCAATAAGAATGCACTGTGGCTCTAATGATTAACATTAACCTTTATTCATCTTATTGGCAGGAACTGATGCCCTTGGACCTTCTATGTTCAAAAGCAATCACAAATTGTCCAGCTTTTTGTCCAGCTCACCCTGTTAGAGCCTTCCTGCGTTCAGACTGCAAATACAGGGCATGTCTGAAGCTGTTGCTGGCTGGGCCACTTACAGTCTGGGTAGGACGTAATTGTAAAAGTTCTTCTGCCAAAAGCAAATAACACCACTAATGAAATTAGCTATTGAACTGTTGCTTTTTTGGGGTCCTTCTTGCAACTCCTTAGCCTGGGCAAAGGAAGAATTATGACAAGTGTTGTGGCCCAACTTTAATGACACAAAAAAATCCACAAATGCCACAGATGAACCATGGAGAATAATGTATGCAGGCAAAAGAAAAAAAATCCAGGCAAACTCATTCAGGTTTCTTGGTTTATTTCTCCTCAGGCAAACAAACAAAAGGGACAAATATTTCCTCCATGCTTCTTCTGCCCTGGTAAAAAAAAAAACACACGCCCACACAGATGCATGCTGGTCCTACCATTGACAGCCGATTTATAAACTTAATTCACCAAAATGGATCATAACTAACCAGAAACAAAGAAACATAACTAATATTAAAAAACATAATCTCAAAACAGATGTCAAAGAATGAAGTAGAATAAATAAACTTAAGTAGATTATCCTCAAAAATAAAAAACTTAGTTAATTATTAACAAAAAATATACAAATGCATTATACAAATATACAAATGTGCTCCTACAAAAAGACAATGAGAGAAGAAAGGATTTAAAGCTCTAAAAAGAGGTAAAACATAATCTTTAAAAAATATATTTATTATTTTATGTATCTATCACAAGCAATTCTTGAACATTATTTTAAACATTTGAGACAAAATGTTGTGAAATGATTTTCTTAATTATATGTTGTTGTTTTTTTAAATTATGTTATATAAATAAATAAAAAGTTCAGTTATCTTTCAGCTGATGAATGTTCAGCTGCTGCTGCTCTGATTTTTATTGTGTGTGTATCGGTGCAATTATTTCAAGAGTTGTACCACTTTAAGGCTGAAAGATATCGAGAGAGAAGAGCTGGAACCAATAAGGTTGCCCCACACTCTGCCGCGCCAACCATCTAACCAATCAGGTACCGGTTTACTGGGGCTCCTTACTGCTGAGCCAATCGAAAGGCTCTTCACCAAAAACATTGCTGCTTCAACTTCCTAGCGGGAAGCGGCTATCGGAGCTTGTCTTCTTACAGCAAGAATTAGGGGTAAAAAACAAATGTACATATTATTTGACGGTCTTAAATGTTCTATAATGGTATGATGTGTTAGTGAGACGTATAATATATGCATGTAGATAGGAGAAAACGTTTGAGCGAAGCGTTTAGCGTGGTGTGTTGTGTTAACATGAAGCTAAATCCTGTTAGCAGCTCAGTTGAGTCTGACAGCTGTCAGTTTTCTCCAAACACCTGCCTCCTGACGGAATGAATACAACTTATCCGTTCGTTTTTGGGCTTTTAGATACAGTAGAGCTTAAAGATGAAGCTGTCCCGGTCGGAATATAAAGAGATAGCGAGGTGGACTGACCAGCTGAGACCTACACGGCAGTGCATGAAGATGCTGAGAGACAGATTCCCTCAGTAAGTTGCACACTTCGCTACACATATCCCATTTTTATGTTGTTCAACTGTATTCTCTTAGTTTTTCAACCTACATTTACTAGGGAGTGATTAATAGAATAAAACACTTAAGCAAAACACAGTTCATGTGCAAAAATGTGTGGAAATCCATAAAAGAAATGCCTGTTTGTTCCAGCAGCATTATCTTAAACTGTAAAATCCAGCCTTTGAGTATCTGAGCCTATAAATAAAAAGCATGTGAAATTGAATTGAGATGTGTTTTTCTAAGATAGAAGTCTTAATATGTAACATATCAGTTTTTGCCTTTTCAAAGCTGTAACATGACATTACAAAGGAGGATGAGGCTTGATAATTTCATTAGCATACAGTGAGCATTATGTTGAGGGATATTTGAACTTTAAAGTGCCTTGATGTGACATGTTTTGAATTGGCGCTGTATAAATAAACTGAATTGAATTTAATAAAGGAAAAGAAAAATCTTCAAAGTTCAGTGTAGGAGAAGACAGCCATGTGTTGCACCTAAGCAGCAATATATCTGGCACCACTTGTAGTTTAGCCCATTGAAGTCAGTGCTTGGATATGGAAATAATATCACACCCCATCTGACCACATTCCTATACTTGGTCTAGGGATCTAGTGTGATTTGCTGATTATAATAATATAATAATTCTTGCATTTTATGGGTTCAAACTTTAAATCAGGCTGCCCAAAGTCAGTCCATTAGGTAGTCAGTAAATTTTGAATACCTAAGAAGTATAAAGAAAGATTTTGAGCAGAATGTGTATTCTTTTTAAGTTTACCAATAGGAGCAAGGACATATGTTTCTTAAAGCAGTCACTTTAAAACTTAGTTTTCCTGTCTCCAGTTTTAAAACAAATGTGAAAGGATTTGAGACAGGGCCGTATGCAGGGCCTGAACAATACTGAGTTCAAGAGTTGGTCACTTCTAGGGAGGCTCAGCGGCTCACCCCAGAAAATGTTTTTGATTCCATTAATTAAATCTGGGCATTTTCAGAGTCTTAAGGAGCAAAAGCAACATTGTTTAGACTTTTGAAAAGGCTAGGCGGTGCATTTCTCTGTTTCTCTTTCCCTGCCAGACATTTCAGGCATTATAAACGTGTAAAATTTGTCATCTTTCTTTTGAACCTTCTATGTAAGAAGTTAGAAATGTGTCACGAAAGAAATTCCAGTATAATTGAAATAAGTTGCTTCATATTTACTTCATTATTTAAAATAGACACACAGACACAGTATATTGTGTTCTTGATGGTGCCTAATCTCTTCACTCTTGTTATGGAAAACCATATCTCTATTATAATCTTACACAATACTTGAAGTAACAAGCAATAAATATTTTACTTTTAAAACATATACAGTTGTGGTGCAGAATCTTCCTTTTCTAGTACCTGCTCTCCTTGCATCTCTTGACTGCTCCTCTTGCTGTTTCGCCCAAAGATTGCCATTTCCTCCCTATCCTGTTTATCCTTAAGTGAAGAATATCAACACAGTCGAATACTATATAAGTCGTTTCAACAGCATATTTCGAGGAGTTTTGTCATTTCAACACGTTAACATGAAATTAAATGAAATTAGTTTTGCAGGTTCCAGAGCAGCCCAATGTTATAGTATGAAATCCTAAAAATAGCTATAAATATGGTCATTTATAAATAAGTTAAAATATGCTAAAATATTTCCAGATTAAAATGCCTGTTTTTCTCACAGTCATCAACAACTTAAACTGTCTCCAGCTACATTAGTAGCTCGATGTTCTCCTCTTCCAGTAACTGCAGTGACTGACGGACTCACTAACAGAGTTTGTAGCCTGTGTGTGGCAGTTACTATAGCGACAGTGCGTGTTGATGGTGCGCAAAGCGCATGCCCAAACTCTCGAGCTCCTTTCTTTTATTGGATAGCTATGCTACTCTTAGCTCTTGAAATATAAAACACCTCCCAGTTTTGTGGGTGACCAAGATCATTGTCCTACTCTCCCTTTCATTAAATAATATTTTTGGAGTTTATATATATCACAAAATGTAAACTTAATAAAATATGCTGAGGACATTAAGTCAGTGTCCTCAATGGTAGTTACGGCCCTGATTTGAGAGTTAAAATTTGAAATGCCCATATAAGTTGGGTCTATGTAGTTAGGGCTCATATATTTGTATATTGGCAAACCCTGTGGTCACCAGTCTGTCTTTTTTTTTATTTTTTTATTATTACCTTAACAAATATTGGTCATTATCTATATGCTGACGGATTGGGACTTCAACTGGAACTTTATGATTTAGCCACATAACACTAACTAAGCTTTTCTTTGCCAAACACTCCTGATGGGTTTGCTGTAGGCAACAAACATAATGGTGAAGAACATGGAAAAACACATTACATCTGCTTTTGAATAAGATCGGTGATCAGATTGGTGATCAGTGATTCTGTTCATCTGTTTTTCTGTTTTGCTTCTCTTTATTTTTTCTTTAGTTTTTATACAAATTACTGGACTCTACTAGAAAACTGAGAATAGGTCATATTTTTGTCTGTCAACAGGATATTTATTACATATTGCTTTATAAACCTAAACATACAGTAAAATTAGCCAACTAAAATAAGTCCTATAATATGTTCAGTAAGCTGAAGAGGAAAAAATAATTTAAGAGAGATAAGGTAAAGAACCTGTCTGTTTGTTCCAAATTTATAAACATGTGGAGAAGAGGAAGCTATTTCCTAATATTGGAGTTGTACTGTTAATAGCAGTGGTAAAAAATATTTTTGCAAAGAATTCACTTCTTGTGCAAATTTATCTTCAACTGAGAAAATATATTTTGCTTAAGGGCCAGACTTTGTTTCTCTGCAAGATTTTGCTGCTGCATGTCTGTATTTTTACACAGCCTTGAAATGTATAATTTAGACCTTTAAAACATCCATAATCTCAGTAAACGTTGTCTCTAGGATCGTTATTTAATTCCTCGCAGGTTTCTACTTCAGCTTCCACTCAAGCGTTAGGCGGCGTTTTGCCATGCAGCCCTTGTGCATCCAGAAATCGAAGAGAGAGGTTAATGGTTGTGTTTGCCTTTCTCCTTGACACTGAGGGCCCTCACTTTATTGAATGTAACATGTGTAATCCCCCAAGGCCAGCAGGACACCATGGCCGATCCCGTCGAGGTCACTTACAAAGTCGCATGTATTTGGAGCTTCCTACTTCCATTGTGTCCTAATCACCAATCTAAAAGAAAGTATCAGCTCCCCAAAGGGGATTTAGAGCAGATTCACTCCACCTTTGTTCCCCTGCTCTCAGCATTTTACAGAATGTCATGTGTATGAAGTGCATACAGAATTCTGCTTGTTTAGGTGACTACAGTTGGAAACAGTTTTTATTGTTTTTCTTCTTTTTCATTTTGTTTCCTGAGCCATGAAACCTTTTTTTTTATGAAAAGTGTTACTGCTGCATATACTGATGAAAGGAAAATATAAGACTGTCTACAATAATTCTGCACAATCTTTTTCTCCCAGAGGTGCCTGCCCCTTTGTTTAGTCTTGCTGGTTATTGTTATCATTTCCTTCACCATAACCAATCCTGGGGAGGCCCTTGCTCTTTAAAATCCCTGAGTCTCGTCACTGGGCCTGACAGACAGGCACGGCAGCAGTGTTTTCACAGCCTGCAAAATTATTCTGGTTGTCCAATCAGCTGAGCCAGGCTCTGGAGGTTAGTGATTGGACTGGCAGGAAATCAGGCTCTTAAGACACAACATATCGACTAGGCCATCCATCATCTCTTAGCATGCGCTCAGGCACAGCAGTCAGCTGCCCCCCTCCCCCCTCCTGTCCCTTCGGACCGTGTGGGAGCCCTGCCACTGCGTAAAGATTGGCCAGGGAGGGGTTGGGGTGAGAGCTGGGGGTGTGTTGTGGACAAAACCTGCAATAAAATGATGGGTAAAATAATGGTTTAGTTTTAATGGGCAGAGAGGTTGTAGTCAACAGGTACTACACCACAGTATTCGATGATTTGTATTTCAACAAAGAGGTAAATATAGTAAGGATTTGGATCCATTTTTAATTTGGTTCAGAAAATAACGAATGAGTTGTGAATAGTTTGTTTGGAAAGGATTGCATTGTTTTCTCTCTAGCATCACTAAATGAAATGTGATGTAATGCTGCTGCTACTACAAGTTAAAGACTCTCAGAAAAATACTTTTATAAAGTGGGTTTTACTGAGGAGAAAAATAGGTAGGAATGTGAATTTTCCTGTTGTGATTTTAAGCGGCACTTAGTGTGTGTGTCTTTTTATTTTTTTAATCATAAATGGTTATACACTAGTATGATAACATCTATTAAAGTATGAAACTACATTAATTTTTAATGGAAAAACAATTGGACTGTTTCAATTTCTGCAAAAATAAATCATTTGCATTTGATTCTTTTGTCATACTGATTTAAAGGTACAGAAGACAAATCTTTTATTTCCGGGGTGGATCATCTTAATAAGTGGTCCTACTAATTGTCAATCACTTTGGTGATATGTTTACAAAGGGCCGTCCTAAGTGCTCGCCCCGTTAGCTATCTTTTTCTGTGAATGCACACTTTCAGGCGTATATCTGTGGTGAGCTACGGTTTCAGACAGTCGTTGAAGCTCACCTTTATCACCGAGGTTCTTTTATAATGGCCGAGGGTCATAAGAGAAAAAGCGTTTATGAAGTGTATGACAAGAAAAGAAAGGCCTCAGAAGAGGCAGATATACATCCCGCAATGCTTTGCGTGGAGAGTGTGGAGAGCTCCCCACGCAAAGCATTATGGGATTTGCTTTCACAGCGGCCCGCTGTCACTACCTGACAGCGGCGACTAATAACAAAGATGCCTCAGGCACCGCGTATTGGAGGAGGAGTTACGTGACCAACGAGGAGCAAAAAGCAGTGGTCATCTGTCCGAACAGTTTACTATAAAGTCCACTATATAGTCCCCGGTCTGTATAGTGGTTGATTGATTTATGGGTTAGGGTGGATGTTTGGCCACAATAAGCTTGTATGAGCTATGAGAATAGCAACTTTTAAACAGAGCGGGCATTAGGAGAAATGGGGTTGTGCATGCTCTAGCAGCCGTTTCATAGGCGTTCCCTCTCAGGAGCGGGTACAGGGTTTTACATGAGCATTTTGTGGAGAAGGCATGTGTTTTAAAAAATTCACAATAAATCCTCAACAATACCTTTAAACTAGAGTATGAGCTTCCTGCTAGCTTTCATACTGCTTTTCACTGCTTATTGCTCAGAATATTTCTAATGTTTCTAAATATTAGAAATATTAGATTTGCTGGTTTCTCTCATATTTTAAAGTTACTGAGAGTTACTGATGGCTTTCTGCCTGGGAAGAGTCTTAAGTCAGCTGCTAAACAACAAAATGCTGTTAAGTGGGGATGTCCCGATCCAATATTAATATCGGTTCAATATTGTCCAAAAAATGGACTTGTTGTTGTTGTTAAAAGTATCTGTTGTTTTCATACCTTTTGTTGTTGGCTTTTGTTCCGTTTTAGTAAGATTACTTAATCAAGACTTTTCTAACATTCTAATATCGCATCTGGCCAATATGAGTATCGGGCAATTCTCAAAGCTTCAATATCTGTATCGTATTGGAACTAAACTAATTATTTTGGGACATTCCTACTATTTGCCTCAAAATTTCAGTTTATTAAGGCCTTGCTTTTATGAGATAAACTGTTGCCGCTCCTTTTACCAGGGACCCCGGATTTGTCTGTAATTTCTTTTTTTTAATTTTAAATAAAATTATATGCAAACAATTAAATCTGTTTTGTTAGAAATAGAAGAGTGTTGCAGTCATCTTTCAGCTAGCTGACTGTAAATGCACAGCAAGACAAGGAGAAAAAAACTCTAAAGTGTAGAAATTAAGATAAAATGTAAAGAGTTTTTAAAATCTCAATATACCTTCATTATTGTAACCAGCCAATGTTTAGGTCTAAAAGTACAGCTTGAGCTGCTCTTGCTCAATAGAGAAATTTCCCTTCTGTACATATGAGTTTTAGATAGGAACCATCTTTATATTTGGAGTGATTTAGATACATTTATTTATTTTTAAACATAAAAATGTAGATTTTGGTTGGATCAGAATGAAGCCAGTATATTTCAATATAAAGGAATAATCATTATGCTAAAGTTATTGAGTTCAAACCCATTTCACAGTCATTGCTTTTGATTGGGGGCTCAAAGGGAAGAAAATTTAAACTTTGAACAAGATCATTGTTATAGACCATTTTAGGGTAATTTCCATGGATGGTCTGTCAGTCTTTTAGTTTTTCTCTGCAAAGCGATAGTGGGAGGAGAGGGGGAGTGTCCCATAGACAGACAGAGAGAGAGCGATGCGATGTGAGGTCCCTCATCTGTAACGGCTGCATAACACAGATGTTGGGAGTCATCTGTCAGCCAAGCCTCTCTTACTGGCCGAGCTGCTCTGAGGGGAAAACAATTGGACACGGTGCTGTCACTTTTTACCCCCACTCACAATAGAGGGGCATGCAAATATAACTCCCCCCACCCCAGCACCATCCCCATATCCATCCTCCCTGCCCTCCTTGTAGCAAGTCCTGATGTCCTGTCTAGTTTCTGGACTCTGGCTCGGCAGCAGGCCGGTGAAGGCAGTGCTGTGACATCAGTCCCATCAAGGTCCTCATATTAGAATTGGAAATGAAGAGCTGCTCTCTGAGGCCTTGCCTGACTTCCCTAAAGTCCAGAGGGGACCCCAAGTCCTTGCACAGCTTTTTCCCTAGAGAGAATCAATGGAAGGAGGGTAGGATGGCGAGGGAGGGTAAGCGAGAGTCCTATGTGCCCTTCTGTGCTATTATGAATGAATTTGGATGTAATGATTCCCCCCCTGCACACACACACATGCACGCATAAACATGCATGGAGAGGGCCATTCTAGCCCCCAATCAAAGGAACTGGTAATCGGTAGAAAAAGGCAGATCCCCCTGTTTTGGAAAGTAATCAAACCGTAAAGTTAGAGCACTTAATGTTAACAGCCTCCCAAAACGGGGCCAGTGCTTTCCCCTAATTTACACTGTCTCACGCACACAAACACACATCCCCGCACAGTTCCCTCGTGAGGAGGCCTTGAACGGTTTTCGAATGGAGCCCTAATGTGCCGTTTTCATCAGCACTGAGGCGGGCTGCAATATGGTGCTGGAGCTCGCTCTGGGAATATGAATGTTGATTAAGCATGCGTTCAGCCTTTTGAAATTCTGAAGAAGTGTCAGAATAATGGATGTTGAGCAAATGTCAAGCATTTGTTAATTTCTCCCTGATTCGGGGTTTATCTGGCATGATCTTTGGAGGGAAAGTGCGGGGCAGGGTTGTTTTGGCATGTACCATTGATATGTTGATTTCTTGGCTGCAGACACTGTTTTGATGGTAATATGGCAGCCATGGAGGAGCTTAGTGGCTTGGTTATTTTGAAAGGAAGTAGAGTTCCTCTTTGTTTACATGCATGTTTAATCTGTGGGTTTAGGAAAAGGCATGGTTTGTTAAATCCGGCCAGATCTGTACATATGTAGTGTTCCATAAAGCCTGGATGGAAGCCTGGGCTGCACCATCCATGACCATATTGTATATTTGCTCAGCTCATACTTTTCCTGGATGATACACATTTTGGCTTTTGTTAAAAGTCACGGTAACTTCACATTTTTTGTGGGGTTCAGAGCATTGCAATTATTATTGCAATGGATCATGTTTTTTTTCTCCCACACTGTTTACATTTGATCGCGGCTGCACTTTATGAAATGGAAATGTTCATTTCACTGCTCAGATGCTGCTCATTTACTATCTGAAGCTGTACAAAACGAAACTTCATTTTATATACACTCTGTGTATACAAAATGACGATAAAAGTTTATTTTTAATCACTGTAGGTTGCTTTCCTTTTTTATTTCACTTTTTAATGAATCTGAAAATTACATCAGAGTGCAAGATGATGGTTGATGTATTTACTGAATAAAAAGTAGTCGCTTTTGTTAAAAAAAAATCTGAATATTTTTAAAGACGATTATGTAAAAATCAGATAACTCCAATCCCTGATTATATCTTACGTTTTATTTTACCTACACAGTAAATCCTAAAGATTTTGTATCGTCTTTATAGTGACGGATGAAAAGTTTTGTTCATATTTAGTTTAACTTGAAGCCTGAAGACTGGACTGCATTTTCCATTGTCTTGACTAGAGCTACACAACATATTAATCTGCATTCATCATTGTGATATTGTTTGCAGTATAACAATTGCAAAGTAGTGCCTTTAAAAATTGTATAGTTTGTTATATCAAGGTGAATAAAGATTATGTACTCTTGCTTTTATGCCTGATCCATGTTTGGTTTTAATCCGTGTAAATTCAATTTATTTATTTAGCGCCAAATAACAGAAAATTTGAGTTATTAAAACTTGTTGGTTATAGTAAGTATTTGTCAATGCAATATGCAGGAATTATTATAAATACTTGTTTTCTGGATATCATGAAGCTCTAATTTTGACTGGAGATGCACTGATCAGGTTCTCGGGCCAACGCAATTATTCTTTTTCTTTAACAATTACTCTTATCATAATTTATTGCTTTTATTTAAAATTTTCCCCTTAAGGACTATACGGAATAAAAAATGTTAAAAATATGCTCTTCCAGATCTCTGTTAGAGGTAGTAGGCTTTGATTATCTGCATTTCATCCATCGATTACCATGTATCCCTGAAACAAAGGCCTTGGTATATAAAAGGTAAAGGTTGACAGTTTTGAGTTTTTAATTACTATTCCATAAAAGTAAAAAAAAACAACAAACCACTGGACTTTGTTTCCAAGTTGGAAGACGTTTCGCTGCCCATCCAGGAAGCTTTTTCACTTCAAAATGTCAGAATTAGTGTTAAGTGCAAGGCTTTGTACAACATGTACAACTAAACGCTATTTCTGACATTTTGAACTGAAAAAGCTTACTGGATTGGAAGCGAAATGTCTTCAAACTTCAAAGTCCAGTGGATTTTTTTATTTTTTTTTTACTTTTTTGGAATGACTATGACCTGGATGACTGAGAATCTTCACCAGCATTTTCACTAACTAGCACTTCTTATAAAGTTTAACCACTCGTATTCAGGCTTTTAAAAGTCTCTTATGCCTGTTTTTGGTTTTCTTTCATCTGTGAGTTAATTTTGTTTTGTGGTTGACTACTCAGAAAAAGGGACAATTCCATAATGATGATCAAATGATTGCGGCTTTAAATTTGGCTTTTTTTTTATTGAACCCTCGCAAGACTCTCCATTTTACAATTTCAAGAACAGCAGGAAATCCTTACATCTCTTACAATAACTAGGACCTTATTAATAAAAAAAAAATTCATACACAATTTTAAACCCCATTACTTTTTGCCAGATTCTGATTTTATGCATTTCTTGTTGCAGCTCAGTTCTATATCTTTTTAAAAGTGGGAATAAATTGCTTTTTGCTGGCTGGAAGTGGCAGTGATATTGCCCAGAGACTGATCAGGTACAGAGCCTGCAGGGTCGACACCTCTGGCTGCACCCGTCGAGCAAAACACAAACTGGCAGTTGGGGGTAGGGGTACAAGAATTGAAGACTGAGACACTGGCAAAGTAATTCCCAATCCCTATGTAGTTAGGCGACTGTTGGAAGAGTAGAGAGAAGGATGAAGTGTAAGCAAAGAGGAGAGATATAAAAAGAAAGGAAGCTGGGCAGAGTTTACATCATCATGTCAGACTAAGGAGGTCATGAATAATAGATGCAATCAATTACTTGATTAGGAAGTTCAGTAACTTCTACTTCCTTCTTATATTGTGGGAAGGTTGTCTAAGCACAGTGTAAAGATTGTAAAGCTTTTTTGGCTCATTGGGTTGAAAACACTGAGATAAGCAGCTCCTTTTCAAAGATTATGTGGCGTGTGGAGATGATAGGGTCTGTATAATGGAAGTTAAAAACTGTGATCAAAGGAATCGCCTGGGCTACGTTTTTGATAAAAAAAAATATGAGTAATTTCAATATATATTAGTGTTTTTGATAACATTGCAGTCTTAATCTTCATTCCCAGAAATAGATAAATTCTGCAAGGAATACCTACATTGGGGTGCTGCTGTTAAATTAGGCTGTTATAACCAAATGCTTTCTCTCCTTTGTTATGGTAGACTCAGTTGTGTTGGAAGAGTATAATAAACTGCACAGATGTAGTCCTGCTGATATGCTTAAGGTTGGTTGATGTAATGCATCTTTTCCAGACCTTTGGACAAATGCTATTTGACAGATAATACATATCTTTATATCCAGTTTGCAGAAGTAACATTGTAATAACAGTTTTAAACCCTAATAGTTAAAACATTTCTCACAGAGCAATAAATATCTGCGCTTTCATGTGTTATCACAATTATTGTGGACATTTTCAGGATGGGGAATAATGTATAAACCTTAAATATAAATGTGTTGTAGTGCAGCACACTTTGCTTCTGTTTATAGTTTATGTAACCAATTGGTTATTGATAAACGGGTCAGTCGCTCTCATCCATCCATCCATCCATTTTCCGTCACGCTTATCCCAAGTGGGGTCGCGAGGGGTGCAGGTACCCATCTCCAGCTGTCTACCGGCGAGAGGCAGGGTACACCCTGGACAGGTCCAGTCGCTCTCATATATGTTGCTATTGACTATTGTTCTGTTTTTCAGTAAAATCACTTGATGACAAATTTTCTAATATGCTACACTACAAAAAATAATAAAAGTGTATATAATTCATGCTGATATCGTATCTGTTGGGTATTAGTCATTACTCAAAGCTGCAAAATCTGTTTCGTAATGAAAAAGTTGCATAAAGCTGGGATATTCTTACTTTTCATTACCATTCCTTTTACTTTTTTCGCGCAAAAACTAAACAGATTCTCGCCTTTTCTTTTCAGTTTCACTTATTTTAAACTTTTTGTTTATTTTCAGGAAATTGTGTTTTATAGTAGCCATATCTAGAAGAATGAACATGAAGCAAATCCACCATAACTGAAGCACATGTTGTCTTGTCTTCCCCATTCTGATGAGTGGCTAAGAGAAATGGACCATCAATGAAGTTTCTAAGCAATCTTATTTAAGTTAAAGATAATATTTAAAATCCTTCAGGAAAATTTATTTTATTGCAGCTAAAGGGTTATGAAACAATCTTGGGTCTTGCAATTTTTTTACAAAACAAATTTTCAAATTAGATTAAATTGATAAGTCATTTATTCTTAAACAGTGGAATAAATTAAATATGTTTTTAACAGCTAGCAAGAAAAAAGTTGGTAACTAAAAAAAAAAAAAAAATTTTTAAAGGAGAAGCTTTCATTACAGATCAAATTAAATGTACATCTAAGTAGGATTAATTGAAAAATGTACATGCAAAAAATGTGCATTTGAAAAAAAAGGAAAAGCATCAGACTATTTACAAAAAAACTGTTAAAACTGTGACATAAACAGCAGAAATATTATTTGTTTGGAGCAATGGTGGTTAAAAAGACTAACCGATAAAGGATCCGAACCAATGCTACATTCTGTACATAAGGTGCAGCTAAACCTGCAACAAAACTCTGTTATTGCAGATTTGATGGTGGGCAAAAATGTCTAATCAGGATGTGTTCTTTACTTGACTCCATTTTTTCTGAAATTAAGTATTGCATAGGATTCTATTTTTTGGGTATATTTTTTTATGTGAAAAACTGGATTGATTTGACAAAGAGTGTGAATAAATGCAAGTAATGTCTCCTTGTAATGTCTCAATTCCCTCAGGAAAGCCGTGGGGGGGAGCAGGAAGGGATGAGAATATCTGTGAGAATGTGTGTCACATGTCCTGTTATATTTCTTTTTTTTCCCTTATAGAATAATATACAGCAGTTTTACAAAAACATAATGTAATACTAATTTGAAGTGCAAACAAGCATGGTTATTGTGCAAGTATTTGTTTGGAGCTTTGTAGCACACTGAGATTTGTTCTTGTATCTTGTCAAAATATATCCCATTTATACATTAATCCATATTTCTTTTTTTTTTTCCCCAATATTTTTTTCAGTGCTACTGATTGTAGGCATTGCTGAGAAACAGATGTTAGCATTTTGCCTGTCAGCGTGTGCAATTAGCTGCATTTGCATATCCACTTTTTAACCTCCATTAGGCTGTTTTTTTCATTTTATAAAATATGAATCTTTAAGAAAGTAAATGCTTAATAGATTTCTTGAATGAGGCTATTAAATGTAATAAGCTTTACTATGATTTAAAAATGCTCATCTCTTTATTTTGATGATTAAAGCAAAGAATATAAAACAAGCACTTTTGACATTTTGCATGAGGTTGTGTTCTCCTTCATGTTCATCTCTTTGGAAAATAATTTAGCTGCCATTATAAAAAATATGTGCTGTGCCTCAATTAGACAGTTGCATGCCCTGAAGAGCCTCACTCTCTGCATGCAGATCCACCAAATGCTTAGTACTGTCACAGCATATGATACCAATGCCATTAGCCAGGTGGCTTTCATTACCCAAATTACAGCTCTTGTTTATAATTAATTATTTGTAAATAGGAAGATTCTGAATATAATTGATTGCTTGAATTTCCCTGATCTCCTATTAATTAGCTTGATGGGATTTTCAATGCTTTTCTCTGCGTTTTATTATTTTTTCCTCATGTTATGCCTTAGACTCTGTTTAACCATGAATGCATTGAAATGCTTGAAATTATGTTTTTGTTTTTTTCCCCAAAGCTTCACCAGTGGATGTTGTAGCATAATAGAGCCCGAAACACTGACCAGACAGCCATACCAGTTCACTGACAAAGTGAAATCCCTAATTGTTTTTATTTTAATCTACAGCCTCACTATTTTTGGTGCCAGTGAATATTAATGCTCTGTCTTCTGTTGTAAGGATGGGTAATTAGGCTGAGAGTGAATGATTCCCTAACCGCTCCTCTGTCTACCAACCTTCTGTTCCCCAAGTTCAAATTAGAGCCTATATTTTCCTTCTGTTATGAAAAGGTCAGTGGAAGAATGCAGTGCATTGTTTCAACTTTTTTATACCTTGTTTTTGTACAAAAATTATGTTAATATTTGATGTAAATTAAGGTGGGCATTAATAATTGTGTAGTTTTTTTTTTTTTTATTAATAGAAAAAAGGTACAATAAAATTAGTTTTTAGTTAATTCTAAAACAATAAAGATGTCAACTTTGATTTTTAGAGAATCATTTGCAATCACTGGAAGTTTATTTAGCTTACTTTAATGAAAATGAACACTGGCTTTTAAGGTTATCCACCTCTGGTAAAGTTCTAGGTTTATGAGACCACATCAGCAAGATTATAAAAAATAGTTTGAAAAAAATCTCACACCTTTAATGCAGCATGTAGTGTGTGTATTTTGACTGCAGAAAAATAATCAGAATTTGTTGTAACAACCAGCCCTACAATTACACCCCCTTTATCTAATGTTTAAGAAGTACATTTTAAGCTGATTTCTGATTTTAGTCTTCCTTTGTTCACACTTTCCATCAACTCTGATAAACCAGAAACAAAGCTCAGATTTTCTTGCCAAAAAACATTTGTGTATTTGCATCCCTCCCTAAAGGCAGTAGCTTGTGAAGAGCTTACAAGGATCTTTTACTAAAAAGGTATCAGCCAATAAAAGAGTACAACATTTTCCTGTCTTTACTTTTGGTGAACACAGACATAAAGAACATATGGAACCATTAAGCGATAAAGGGACATTTCTTTCAAAAACAGATGAAACGTGACAAGACAGAAGTTGGAGACTTTCAGGATTTCAACAGTAAGACTTCAAGATGTGTCGTTATAACAAACAAATGAGCTCTATTTTCTATGTTTGAACTCAGTAGCAGGATCTATGTTTCTCCAAGAAAACCCAAAAGCAAAACAGAAAAGCATCCAGGTCTGACTTAAATCTCAAAATCATAGTGGGAGAATCTCTTTTAACCAAACTCCAACTTTGACACTGTGTACTAAACATCTCTAAAGTACTGTAGCTCCATGTTCAAACTGAAATACGGCAGTAGATGTGGTGTTGCTTTAATGCAGATAGAACTTGAGTTTGTTGTTTTTTTTGTTTTTATTGAATGAAATTCCAAAAGCTGGACTCTTAACCAGAACCTTCAGGGGCTTGCTTGAAAGCTGAGGATTAAGATGGAGCAAATTTTCTGGATCATTGAGACTCCTTAGTTTTGGGTTGACATTAAGAGTTCACAACTAAATCTGACAAACATCTCATCTAAAGAAGGATGTGGGCAGAAGGTCTCCTCCCACTTTGCCCTGTAAAGTGAGGTAAGGATGTTATATCTGGATAGAAATCAAAAAAGATTTGAGGCTGAAAACGGATCAAAATGTTTCTCAACTAATCATTAGATTTTGGGTATGAACACTTAGCTGACAAATCATAGTTCTTTGTCTTCTTATATTTTCCTCACCTTATTTTTGGGGAAATTTTAAGGATATATTTCGTATTTTAAAAATGAGAGAAAATTATTTATACCAGGGATTTCAACACTTCTTGTTGTGTTAGAAGGCATTAATGGGTTTTCTTTAGTTTCAAGGTATAATTGCATTTTTGATATGTTATGGTTCCAAACCTGTAGAAAAAAAAAAAAAAAAGGACACCATTTTTATGCCATTTCACAGAGTAACACAGGGCTTTTGGTTCTTTTGAACATACGTGGTTTTTCATTCTTTGTCATGAAATTCTGAAGTTTGAAAACACAAAAAAAAAAAAGTCGCCAAAGTTCACTGTCACTGATTTCATGGTTATTAAGGGCAGTTCATGTCCCTTTCAAGTTAAAGATTTAGCAATTAAGCAGTAATCATGCTCATTGAAAAGAGTAATCCATTTAAAACCTAACAGATGTGCATTCTGACATGGGAATCACGAGGATCCCCTGCCAATAATAAGGCATGTAATGTTGCTGAAATACTCAGGTGCAAGGCTGGAGTGTGGGAGAGGGTTTTTTCTTTTTTTTTTTTGGTGCAGTTAGTGTCCACATGTTGACAGTTGACCATTTAATGGCCTACCAATTTGCAGTGGCCCCTCATCCCAGAGTGACATTGCATTGAAAATTGAAGCTGAGCTGGAAGGCTGTTTCATTGAAAACATTCCTATCTTGCTCTTAAGTTTTACAGCTTTGGTATTGGAAAGCTGGTATTTGATCAGTCATCTTTTATATCAGTCATCTCTATTATGGTTCCTTTCTTGGCATGATCTAGTTTGAGCAGAAGTATTAGTTTAAAAAAAATTATCTTGTTTAATTTATCCAGATGTCACAGGGAACAAAAACCACTGTGAACAGTTACAAAGCTGTTTATATGTTACAATTTAATTTTGCACAAATGCACAAAAAAGGTTTACACTGACAAATTACAATAGAATAGTTCATGCATGTAAATAACAAACTCAAACGATGGGGATAGGGGAGTGATTTTGGAGGGACTCCGTATCCCAGTTGGAGCTACCTCCCCCCATATTTTCCTCTCTGCCAGGTGTTTGACATTGACTGGAGCTGGAGATGAATGCAACAACAACCTATGGAACTGACTGGCTCGGGAGACTCGCACCTACCTGCTGTGAAAGTTTCTATTTTCAAAGCTCACCAGTTTTAAGGGAAGGTTCCCTGAGTGGTCCATATGCCAACACTGACAGGGGAAAAAATAAATGAAAATTCCTCCCTCCACATGTATAGCCACAGCAGTCAAATCCAACATCTCATTGTGGTCATCCAATTTGCAAATTTTGTAAACTGGGAGAGTGTGATTGTTATCATCAACTGCCTAAGAACCCTGTAAATGATTTGCATAAATATGATAAATGTCTCTCAACATTATGCGTGTTTAGATGGGCCTTGAGTGGATGTCCAATTTATGACAACATCAACTGATTGATTTGAATGCAGCTTTGCATGTATTGATGAAATAGAAAACCAAACAGGATTCTAGGAAGGGCATGCAGAAGAGCAAAAATCAGCTTTTACGTCTTTCACCTTATACCACACACCAGCTCAGTCTTTCTCCCCCTCATGTCATGATGGCAGGAACTCTTTGTCAGAGGTGTTCATCTGGAACAACTTTGCCACACTTGTTTTCATGTTCTTTTAGATTACAGGGCAGCTGGCCCCAGCTTTGAAGCTCCTCTCCCTTTGTCTCTGTGCAATGCACTCTGGTAATTAACTTTGTCCTTCTTTTATTTGTTCCAGTCACTCGCAGTCCACTCTTCTGAGCATCTTCTCCCTGGAGTACCAGGTTAGAAGTTTTCTTCCTTTGTGAGCCCTGACAGGTGCCTAATTGAATGATGAATGTCCCTTTATTTCTTTGTAATTGAACTGCCAGCTTTCTGATTGGTTTGGAGGAGCCCCCCCAACCCCATTTTTCCCCTCCCTCACCCCCCACCCCAACACACACACAGACCTCCTCTCCTCCTTCACGTTCACGTTGAGGTCCTTTTCCTGCCTGAGCCTCAGTGGATGCCTGCCAAACCTTCCCATCCATCTGTCTAATAACATCTAGCCCCTGCTTATTTGGTGGACCTGTAATAAATTATGCTAAACCATTATTATTCTGACAATAATAATTTCCCCGTGTAGTGCGGCTGTGTGTGCTAAATGTTTGCTGACTCGCACTGTCACTGCTGCTTTCCACGGCTGACAGCGGATGATGATAAATGGCCACTGCCGCCAGTGGCAGAAGGCAGCACAGGCAGAAAATGGAGTCATTTATCATCCCACTGACAGGTGTCAGTCACATTGCTCGTCTCTGTGGAATTACATTTTTTTTGTGTGTGGTAGCTTTTAAATAAGCTGTTTTTAACCAATGCTCTTCCTCTTTTATCCCCTGTCCTCCTGCCTCTCAGCAAAGGATGGCAATTGAATTGCATGAAAATGTCAGTGTGGTTCGTGTATAATGTCAGGGTTCGATCGAAAAAAAGGAAATGAATACAAGATTCGAGTGTATCAGGTAGAGGGGAGGGAGTGCTGGGGTTTTGAACAAGGCTGCTTTAATACACTGTGACCCCAGTAAACTTATTGAAATGAAATGACTTCTCCTACAGAAGAGTGCAAGACTGGCCTAGCATGGGGGTCTTTTACTTACCTTGATGATGATGTTAGTATTAATAATGATTATACTGCTAAAAATAAGTAGGTGGTCATATTCATCCTTCTACATTTTGTATGTGACCTTTATAGCTTGGAAATGGAACCGTCTGCCACAGGATGTTGCATCAGTTTGAACCCCCTACTCCCGTATTTACAGCTAAATGTTTTAAAGACTTCATTTTTATGCTGTGTAAATATAGGAGGGGACTGTTATTTCAGATGGATCAATTTCACTATATGTTATGTGAAGAACTACAACTAAAATTATTGTTTTGCTAATCTATTAATCTGTCGATAAATTTTTAGATTAATCTATTATTAATCAGATGGCAAAAGGTTTCTTATAGATTTTTTTGACAGAATTTAAACCAGTAGAAACTAAAACTATGTCAGTTGAGAAGTTATGGATAGAGCATACTGATGTACAAAAACGTAATTTTATTTTTTTAAATCTTTTTATGTATTTTTTTATATTTTGGAATAACCACTGCTGTTTCAGCTAATTACATATTTTAGAGTTTTTATACTTAGATGGCAATTATTTTAATAGTCACTCATGATTAATTCGATTAATTGTTTCAGCCATGTTTATTTATGATGAGAATCAAAATGCCCAAACAGGAATCAGATACAAATGAATGGAAATATGATGAAACAGAAAATCTTTAGGAGCTAATGTAGTTTGGAAATTATCTATAAATGTTTATTTCCATTTTAGATGCTTAATTAAAGATTGCAGATTTAGGTTTGAAATAATCTTCTGATTTTTATCATGCTAATTTTTCTTAGTGTAAGTAATGTTAATGTAATCTGTGTGTGGAGATAAAGATGAGGGTGATGGTAAGGAGACCTTCTGTAAATATCCATGAAGTGGATGAAGTAAGGGAAATTTGGCAATGGGTGCACAATATTATGATTTGCTGATGGGGTAAGACTCACCTGGAGATGTTATTTATGAATCTAATAATCCATAAACTTCCACTAATAATTTCTATTATCACAGAAACGGACTAAAAGAACAATTTCAAGACATCATGCACCAGATGTAATGGAACGCTACTACCAAAGGTATCACCAACACATTTCTATTTGTTCATTCTCTCACTTTGTTTCAGGCAGTTTTTTCTTCTATATTTCTTTAGTAATGGGTTCTTGTTTTCTTAATTCTTTTGTAGTTATTGTGGTTTTATCTTTATCTTGACATTCAATAAGTGAGAAAAGGACTTGTCAAAGGTAGATGAGAGATCATGAGCCTACTATGTCTGGTATAATCACCTCCAAACTAATAATTTCTCTCAGAATTCATTCCCCAGCCTTCACTTGCACCTGCCAAGCCAGCGCTCTGTTTTCACTGTCTTAATAAGAAAAGAGAAAATCCTGAGACATTTGCCTTATGCAGGCTTATGACGGGATGATTATGTGTAATTCAATAAATATGGCTAAATTAAAAAAGGCAACAAAAAACCTGCAATGGGAAAAGCCACTTTGCATGTTGCAATTAGCCTTTTATCTAGCTTATTAGGCCATTGTTCTGGACAAAATAAGCCTGGATAATGTACTTCTAATCCACTTAGAGGAGCAAACCTCAGAGATGATCTTGGCAAGATCTGAGGGGAGTTTCTGTTTTAGCTGGCGAGGGAAAAAAGGCTTTTTAAGCGGCAGGGGTTAACTAACTATCATATGCGTGTCTGGCTCGAAGGAAATTTGAAGCCTTCCAAGCAGTGCTGTTTTAACCGCACTGAGTCTGCCATATGCCACCCAGGGCAATGTCATCAGGGACATTAGCATGTCTTGGCTAGCCTGATCTAAGCCCCTCTATCCTTTTGTCTGTCTTTATTAGGTGTTTTTTCTCTTTCCTTAACCTTTGGTGTTGTCCTTATCACAATGAAGGTATCTGAATGAAACAAGGGTTCGCCCCACCGATCCTGTCCTGTTGGAGTTGGCTAATGAGGTAACAACACTTAGTCTACCTTATTCTCTAATTTTTAAAACAAAAAGTATTCCTATGAATGAAAAAGGTTGTATTTGGTTCAGGTCTGGATTTTTTTTTTTCTCTGGGCTGTTAGTCATTATCAAAATTGAGAAAATGGTTCTCTCCATTACCAATTATCTAATGTAATTAGCTTCATGCTCCATTAAGCAGATGTAAAAATAGTTTTTTGTTTTATTTTGCAATTTTCTAAATTGCAGTTCACACAGACTTGTCACAAAGTGCGGACAGGTGAGGACGGGGGTCACCCGTCCATTTCGCTCTGTATCACGTTGTTTGGTTTAGAAGCTCAGAGTTGTGTTTGCTCTTATAAAACAGTGTTTGTGAGGCATTTTTATGATAGATGTGGGATAGGCTTCTTTAAAATAAAAAATCTTTTGCATGCAAGCAACATAATCTAACCTCAATAAATTCATACAAAATGGGGTAAGCCTCCGGTTCTGGATACTAAAGGAATTAGCTTAATAACCAAGGAAAAAAGCTAAACCAATTATCCAGCTAATACCGGCTGCATAATTTGTGCTACTTTTATTATAGAAAGAGCAGGCCAGCGAAAAGCTACAATATTCAGGCATTAGGTATAATATTTTGCACCTTAAGCATTTTGAGACCCTCACATTTAGCAGTTGTTGATCATACATGATTGCTTAAATCTGTGCCTCCAATCAACAAATGAATGTTAGACAAACATTATATCAGTTTTCAGTTTTCCCAGAAATAATTATTATTTGCTTTGTGTTATAATAGACATTTATACACTTTTTTAAAAATTGTTTATAGAAATTTGCAAAGGCGAGAAACTTATAAAGGCAGATACCCAATTTAATACACTTTTCTCTTTCTGCATCCTTTTTTTCTGTAGTGCAGTAGACCAGACAATTAATTTCATCATTTAAACTTATACTTTAGTATTATTATCTCTCACAATATAGAGGTTTCTTTGTCTAAAACTGGTAGCGACCTGGAAGTTAACAGCAATTTTTCATTTCCTTGTTAATTGAAATACCCTTTTTTTCTGGAAAGAACATAGATAACGGTCTATGAACCATTTAACTGTCATTTTAATATGCTACTTAACATTTAAACCAAGCACTCATACCCTCCCAGACTGCTAATTGATGTAGTTTCATGTCTTTATGAGATAATATATCTTCAAAAGAGGTAAAGATTAACAGAGATGAAAGCTATTTATGGATATTTTTGTCCCCAGAAGAAGTCCATGAATAAGGGAATCTAAACTCACTGTGTTTCAAGCTTTATTAGGATCTTTATGCAAATGTTACATGAAGGTTTTAGTGCAGGTGCGATGGTGGAGCGCTTTATGTGACAACCATTAGGTTTTTTTGGAAAAAAACAATGAGAAAATGATTTAAATTTTATTTTCAGTAGAATTCTTGAGCTCTGTTAATCTTATTCAGACGTTAAACTCTTTCTCTGCTGCTTACCGGCTTGAGAACAGAGAGGGACTCGTGATTAATATGAAAATTAAGGAGATGCAACTACCTGAACTAATCAGGTGGCACTTATTCAGGCTTAGCCTGCTTAAGTAATGCTGCCATTTTTCATGTGTCAGTTTGCTAGTATCTGAAACTCCCTTGTTTTCAAATGGTGTAGAAGAAGAAGAGGCCAATAGGCACTCAGAGGAAGAAGGGATGTAGAGCAAAAAAGAGATGATCAGAATAATTCTGGAAATAAGAGGGCTGCTGCAATTCAAATTGGTAAAAGTATTGATAGTAAAATGATCAGCAGTCCCGATAAAGACACAATGCCACACCCTAATTATAAGAGACATGTAGGGATTTCTACAAACTCCAACCCTCTTTCAATAGTGTAGAATGCCAGCAAATGACACAGTGGTTATAAAGACACTGTTTAGACAGAAAGATCTCTGCCTCTAGCATTAGCATAATGCATCCAAGGAAGGATGAAACACTCGGCTGTCTGCAGCAAGCTGAGGGCAAATTTACTTTTGGTCCCCAATTATGCTAACAAGAGAGAAACTTTTCAATGGCTGTAAGAACGTTGCTTTATAACAAGCTGGTCTCCAAGCAGTGTTTTAATTCCCCGCATCCTAAGATGACTGAATGAATAAATGCTTCTCCATGCTGATACTGAATATATTATTTAGGGTAAGTCTCACAGCTTTAGAAAAAAACACATCTGTTTTACGTATGTGTATTTATTTTCTGCATTTTCATTGATTTATATATTCTGATTAAGGCTTGTTTCTTGTGAGCTGATCCTTACAAGAACAATGTTTGAAATCTGATGGAATGCAGGGTGCAGGTGGAAATACCTTCAGCATCAATCATTAGTGCTCCCTTCCCTGTCAGGACTTTTCGTTTCGCTCAAACCAAAACATCGCTCACCTATAAGGTGTCTTTGTGTTCAAAGGGTGCTGGAGCCATAGGTTTTATTCTTCCTATTAGGGACTCTATGCACATGGTCCCTGAGGTGTGTCCTATTAGCTTGCTTGCCTCAGTGATCATTCTATGATTAAAGCTCTGTGTTGTTTCTTGGCTTGGTGTAGTATGTGTGGCTTTTTTTTCCTGCAAGGTGAGAGACTGGGAATGTGTTTGACAGAAGCTAAGGCAATAAGACAGCTACCTTGGCTGTGCAACAGTCAAGCTATTTTTCTTTTTCGAAAGGTTATTGCATAGCAAGGATTCCAAAGAGCAAACTGAGAGGGAATTGTCCAAATTTAGGTCAAGGGTTAGGAATACAACAACATAATTTAGATCCATTAAGGTCATTATAATGTGTGACATCAGTAAAACATCAACTGCTGGTGTCTTTTTAGTGAGTTCCTGAATCTCTTTGAAAATACCCTGTGCTGATGTTTAAAAAAATATGTAAGATCCAGATGTTTTTAAACAGTTTCGAACTCGGGTACAGTGGTGTCTCCAAAATGTCTTCCAAAACTATTCATACACTGCAAACCTTTTTATTTCTTTTTTAGTAACCACAGACTTTTTGCAAAGTGATGCATGTTTTTTAAGTTTTTTTTTTTTTATAATTTTGTTTTTCAGATTAAGAAAATGTTAAAAGTGTGACAAGCTTTTACTTTCACCCCTTTTACTCTAAAACCCTCGGAACGTTCCTGGGTCATGAAATAATATGTCAAGTTATTCTATTCAGTCTCTGTGCTTCATCCCTCTAAACTGAGATGTATTGTTAAAAGAACCCGCTGCAACTCTGTGGGAGCTGCATAGCTTAACAGCTCATGTGGGACACCCCAGTACACTACAAACACACTAGGGGAGTTTTTCTTAAAATGCCTGTAAAACAGTGATACGCATATGCAAGTTTTAGGTTGGCTCAGTATCATTCTAAGCTTACAACCAATTCAGAATCTGTGTCATAAAGTTAAAGCTCATGTTTAAAGACTCTCCTTTAACTCTGACTAAGCTTAAGGAATAAATTTTTACAAATAACTTCGTAGAAACGGCAATGTTCGATTGGTTTGGACAAATATAAACATAGCTTCAGCGATAATGGTGGGGAAAGGTGCACCTAAAAACCCTCTTGTGGGGTTAAATACAAATGCACATCACATTTTAAAATTTTTTTTATGTAATAAAACATAAAACCTCTTAATTCTATTATCTTGTTCTATTTGGTTTAATAAGATTCCAATAAATTGTGCTGTACAATTTGTTTAAAGGTGGATCTGTCTCCTGCTCTAATGGCCCGTATTATCCTGGATCGGTTCCTGAAGGACCAGGGCGGTGAAATGCGTAAGTAACACGTTTCCGTTTAATTCTCCACCAGTCTTTACTCCAACCTTAATAGTCTGTTATTTCTCTCTCTTTTTGGGTCCAAAGTCCCAACCATCAGTTGTATCTTCTGTCTGTCAAATGCCGATTAGTGGACAACATTTAATGGCTCTGGCTTCCACAGCCTGTGATTGGCAATTAAGTCTTAGAGCCCCCCTCCACTAGTGCTTGGATTAACCTCATTTTTGTTAGCTTTAACACCTCTGAATTCTCTCTTCATGTGATTTTCTCTGCATGCTTCCTTCTTTTCCATACTTTTTATTCCTCCCCAAGCTGCTTCCTCTTCTCCTAACCTACTGGTGTACATAAAGGAAATTGAGTTAAAGAAAAATGTGACAAAAAAAGTAAACTATTCCTCCCAGTGCTGATGGAGCACCGCAGGGGAGCAGAAGTCCAGACGCAAATATTTTCATTGAACTTGTTGAAGAGAAGAAGTTTATACAGAAGAAAGAAATCTGTATAAACATGTAAATTCTGTTTATTATCCAACTCCTTGGTAGTGATTTCTGCTGCCTCTCAATAATTTTTGGGTGCAAAAACAAGAGAAGCCCCGATCCCCCCCCCTCCATCTGCCTTTTTTCCCCTCTGTTCTTGAATTGTAAACATATGTATCCATAGAGCGTTCCTATTATTCCAGTAGTTCTGTCCTGTCAACTACTTGCATTTGTCTGTAGGGCAGTCAATACTTGAAGTGAATCGCATAATGTCAAAAAAGACGTGCTTCCAATTTAAATCAAGAAAGAGATTAAAGTGGATGTGTGTTATTTTCAACTTCACCGCAGCACAGCCATTTGTCAAAGTCAAAGATGTGATTGCTTTGGACCCGATGTTATCCACTGCATGTCAAAATACCCGTCTGAGAAGCTTGTAGAGCAGACAATCATCCTGGAGAGCTAGTTGCATCATATAATAGCATGCTGGACTGGTCCATCTCCATATAGAAGCATTAATTAATTGCTTGGAGTACAGATTAGGTATATAAAACTTTCTGGATGGTTGATATTGAATTATAAAGGCCTAGTGTTTTGCTAAAGATACCCAATGCACTGTCTGGCAGAATCAAACCAACTTACTTAAATTTTCTGCGATTGGAGGAACAGTCACTTAGATCTACAAAAAACAGGTTTAGATAAAAACATGCACATGACCTACGCTAAATCTAATTCAACTGTGGCAAGACTTGAAAACTGATGCTCAGATGCTGCACATCCAAAGAAGGGACAAAATATTCATTCTATAGAAAAAGATGTGAAGATGCATTGCCTGCAAAAATAGTCGTCACCTGGATTCAGCAAAGCAAACACATGTCTCTTATTGTACAATTACTGCAAGGGCAATCCTATCCTAGCTGGCAACTAATTATTTAACCCCAGCTTATGCATTGACTATCTTATCAATTCTTGAGAAGTCTCTAAGGAGATTTCAGAAAATGTCTAAAGTAATATTATAAATTGGAAGGTTAGCGGGCAATTGATTTTTGTTAGAGAAGTGTCAAGAAGGGAAAAAAAAATGTTTTCTGTCCTTTACTGGCAATCACTTAAAAGTTTGGCATAATCTCATAGAAGAAAATCAACGGTGGAACTAGAGAGTTTAAGAGCATTAGTTGCCTTTTAAAAGTTTATTATGATCTTATGAAATTTCAAATCATTCTGGCCTAAACATGTATATAAATGTACTCTTTATCAGACGATATTGTCCCAGAAGTTAGAAAATTTTTATTTTTGAAAAAATCCTGTCTTAAAATCTTGTGTTTTTTATTTTATGCGGCCTGTTAGTTATATGTCAGCTTGTAAACCTAAATTCGGCCAATCATATATCAAAAGTCATCTGTCAATCGATTTTTTTTAAGTCATAAGATCTTGATTTATATGTCGCAGCTAATATACGCAACGGTTGAAATAAGAAATAAGAATCATTTACTTTACAATTGAGCTACGTCCCAGTGTTTACAGGGATGGACGTCTGTGTCATCAACAGGTGTAGAGCTAACAGAACTGGCAGCGTTACGAGGCAGGGGCTCAAACATGTACGGCTGTAAGCCTTCTACACCAAACCAAGCTTCTGCCACCCTGGTGTCCTCTCTACAACATCTTTGTCCCCACTTTCCTTTTCTAAATAAAAAAAATGTGTGACAGAGGAGATTCATCCATGACCACCGACACAAAACTCTCCTCTTCTTGCATGTTTCCGCTGTCCATAGCGTTCCTTGACAGTATCGTTGCTAAGTGCTACTTGGTCCCAGTATAATTTCCCATTGGGAACCTACTAGCACTAAGTCGCTAACTGGTTAGTCTAAAGTCTATCTGAATATCCAGAGTACAACTTCCAGAATACAGCATTTAGGAGACATTTTATGGTCTTTTTTTTTTTTTTGTGTGTGACCATTTTCACTAAAGAAGCAGTATTTTTGTTAAGTCACTTAAAGGGGATTGAACTTTTGATTTGTTGATTTTAGAGCTTTCTTTTTCAGTACAGATGAATTTTTTACGACAAAAGGTTAAAGCATGCACTACAGGCATGTTGTAATTTTTTTTTAAGATTCTTGTTGAATCGTGAAAGGCTGGAGAGTCTCATGCAGTATTTTTGATTTTTTTTTTCCCTGCAAAACACATCTGAAGGATTTAGAAATGTTACACTCTTTAATGCCAGTTGCTAAGCAGAGGATTTCTGTTTTCAATGAGCTTCACTGCAATCTCCCGTTGACCCGCTCAGCTTTTCCGCATGAATTGCTTCCCGCATATGCTGCGGTCAAATCGTCGACTCTCCCTCTGAGTATATTAGACCCCAGTAATGTGTTTCCACCATGAAACAATGCAAGGATAATTGTCTTTGCTGGCGATTAGCTAACAGGTTGGTTCAGTGCTATTGGCAGGCATATCTGTCATGCCGCCTCCAGCCCCTGTCTGCATTCCAGCGTTCACATGTTTGTGTTTATTGTGTTTTTAGTGGAAGTCTGCAGGGAGGGTAGGCATGCTCACTGCAAAGATCAATAGACTTCTATATAAGGGACATTACCCCCGACTGGGTGACTGGCTTGCCTTTGCTGAGCCCCTTTGTTGTTTTTATTCCCTTACTCTTTTCTCTTGCATTTAAGAGAAACAGGAATGAGGCCTTTGGGACTATAGAATATATGTACAATCACCAGCAGTGGATCAATAGGGAGTTTTAAATTGTTTTGTGTACTGTCCTGGCTTTGGTTTTTCTTGCTGGCTGCTGCGTGTCACCCTCCCTTCCCTCCTTTCTAGTAGCTGCAGATGCCACCACACCTCCACGTGATGACAACCCCAACAATCTGGCTCTCCTTCTCATAGCTCAAGTATTGGAAAGAGCATCAGTCAAGCAGAACTGGTTGTGCTTGTGAAGAAATCGATATATTCAAAACAGATGTATCGTGTATTGAATGTAATATCAGCATCCATAATGCTTTTGGCTCATGAAAATGGACTAGACACCTGGGCGAGGAAAGGTCATGTGCACTCAGTCGAGATAATCACTGTGAACGCATGGAATGTCCTTTTGGTTATTGCTATTTCTTTTGCTAAAGCATTCATAGAGTAAATCAAAAATTTTATAAGAGTTCATTAATGTAAAACCTCATTAATGTAATCAATAATGGAAACAGGGATAATTGGAAAATTATTTTAGTCTGGAAAAAATTAGATAAGCTGAATCCTCTAAGGTTTAGGTAGAACTGCATCTCATATTTCAGTTCCAAATTAGTCGTTTTATCAAGAAATATTATGTTTTTTTTTTTTTATTCTGTCTTATTATTTGTAATTTTATTGTTTTATATAAAAAAATTATATAAATTTAGATATTTGGGGAGGTTCCAATCTCTTTTTTGGCTTTTTAAAATTCTGTGACCAATTCATCATTAACCGTTTATTGCCGTAGCATCTCTGCATTAGTAGAAGCCTCTCAGATGTCACCAGCAGACACACTGGGGGAGCTCCTGCTCTTCTTTTACCCCTCTTGCTATCTTTCCATCTTTCTATTCCTCTTTTGACAGGAGCTGATGTGCCTCTGGATTTAGACATACACTTTTTTTTTTTTTTTTCCAAGGAGGCAATTTTGCGAGCTATTTGACCTTTTCCATTTTCCCAAGGCCCAGTTCCAGATTAGATTGCAACTCCATGTTTTGTAACTATGTGATTCTGGTTCTTTTAAGATTTATTGTTGCATTCCTTTACAGCAGCCTTGTATGCAGCGTTATAAATGTCTAACATTTGATGTTAACACTGTGAGAACGGTCGTGTCTGCCATGATCTTTTTAGATCCTTGACAGAATTCATTAATGGCTCCAGTGTTTTGCTGATAAAATGAACTGAATATTGCACTTCCTTTTATCCAGTAAAAATCTCTTAGCATTTACTATGATTGTTATTGTTCTTCAAGTACACCACTCTTCTCTTTGGCACCCCTCCTCTGTGTGGAGCTGGTGTTTGTGTAATTGCAGCCTTTTTTTATTACAAATAATGGGAGCAAGGGCTCTTCATTAGTGAGAATGGGAAGCAGTCGCCACAAATGCAACTCTGCGTGGATGTGCTTGCTATTGTGCATGTGTGAGTGTGTGTGCGAGCCAGGGAGGTAAGCAGCACCATGGCACTTCACTTGACAAGTATACTAATTACTCCTTTTCAGTATAGGAGCTCCAGTCAGCCTTTGCCACAGTCTAATGGCCTGACCTGGGAAGCCTCTCTACAGCACAGCCTCCCTTGGTCTAATATTACTACCAATGCACACACACACACACATGCACACACACACACACACACACACACACACACAGAAATGTAAAGTTTCATCTCACCGCTATCAAGCAGAATCAGGTGGAAGCAGATCAGTTCTGCCCCAGTAACCTCTTCAGGGACTGGGTTCCTCCTGCACTGGAGATACTACCTCATGTTATTAGCCAACACCCACACGCCATCAGTCTAAAAAAATAAAAAGCATCTTGTTTTTGTTTTTTTTTTCTTCCTGTGCATCTCCGACTCTCTTCCTCCTTCCAATCTCAAGAGGCCTTTTTTTTTGTTTTGTTTTGTTTTTTCAGTGCGGAAGGATAAATTTAAAAGGAGTAAATTGGAAAATCAAATGAGGGCTTTAGGCAGCCGCAGAGATTTGCGGAGCTGTCGGCCAGCGTTGGAGAGCCTCATCCATCATGTCCCACAAGTAGTCAATTCCTCTAGTATCTGTAAATGTTTTCAGATATTAGCCAATTTATATGCTCCGAGATTCATCATGGAAAATCAGCTTTAGCGGCGCACATTATCAGAACCTGTCTCTCCCCTTGCTCCATGAAGTTTGATGAACGAGCTTCCCTCCACAGCTCAGTGGGTTGTGCATGGAGAGTTTGGGGGGGTGCTCTACATAACACACATTGGTATCTGCCCCCACCCACCCACTCAGTTGTAAGAAGTGGGTTTTTTAATTAATAAACAAACTTCTAGAGGAGCTCATCAGTGTCGAGTGCAATAACAACTGCCATCCATTATTGTTTATCAGGGTCCTCCCTCAACAAATGTTGCTATTTAATGAGGTTTCCTGGATTTCTTTTTTTTTTTTTTTTTGGTTTGGGGTGCAAAAAAATAACTTTTTTTTTCTCCAAGAAAAGGGAAGCAAAACGGAAGTAGGCAGTGAAATCTTACGTCATTGTTGTGTTACTCTTACCTCGCAGTGTATAGCGTATTTCGCTTCCAGTATATGACAACAGACTTGTGATTTGTTTACACTGGTTGTTTTCTTTAGCAAATCCCAATGGAGGCGTAGCATTTCACATCTATTATCCTCCTCTCCTCTGTTCTTTTCCTGCTCTGATGTTGACGGTGTGATACCGTGCCTTAGTAGGAGTTTATACCAACATGGGACAATTACAGTAAATTTGGTGAATGTTTACAAGGTGCAAAGTTGTGCTGCAGGGCTTTGTTCTCTGTGCCTGGTGTTCCCGAGATTATCCTTTTTTGTATTTTCCTACACATTTTTATGCATGTGTTTGAAAAGGAATGAGTGTGTGTTTGTGTGTAGTGGAGAGGAGTATGGGGTGTCACGGAGGTGTGCCGCTGTGCAAGGCGGGGGCTTCTTTAATAAATGTATGCTGATGTCGGAGGCTGCAACGATGCGAAGGATGCGAAGGGCTGTTGTTATTTACTGCTGTGTTTGTGCGCAGCAGCGAATCCCCGGCCGGCAAATGGCATTACGCTCTGTGATGAATGAGCATTAGGGTTAACTCATTTTAAAAGCATCCTGATTTATTAGCAGCCTGGCCTTCCATTTTCATCAGGTCAATGCTTGGCTGAAATTTCACAATGTCAGCGCCAAGGTCACCTGTTTACGGCTATTTTTAACCCCATTGCTCAAAAAAATACCATCGGAACTGCACCTGATCACTTTTTGTGGCCATCAATGAAAAATTCTAAAGGGCTGTAAAGACACGAGAGCTTTGAAGTCTAGTCCTAGATGAGTGTGAGCGCAATGTGAGAGACCAAAATGTGGCAGTGGTCAACCTCCAATTATGAACACTAGTAAGACAAGAGCTTTAATGGCCAAGGTTTGCCTTCGGGGAGGTTTATTACACGCTACTGTTTTGCAGAACTAGCATCAAATCTATAAAACGGCCATTAGGAAGAGAGGGAAAAAATCAATCAAAATGCCATTAAAGTCGAATAAGTTGCCAATATTGCTGATGTGATTGCAGGTCCTTTTATTTTCCTTCAGATTATTAGGCACAGTCGAGTAGTGACTTTGTTAAGGGAAGCCAGTGTTGTTGGGGAGTAATATGTCTCCTAGCTTCATAAAGTTTGCTGCCTCATATTTCCCACTGTATTGATTATCCATTATCATTTGTCAAGAGGTGTCCTAACTCAAGGGGAAAATATAACCCTCTTTCTTCACCGCTGCCTGCACTGCACACGAGTGCAGTATGGATCTGAGTGTGAAGGTACCAATCTTTGAGAAAAATGAGCAGCGAAATAAAGCACAGCCCCTGTGCCTTGCAGCTCTGAAAGGAACTGTGGGGTTACGAGGGTGGGTTGGTGGAGCATCTTGGCTGGAAGAGACAGAAACAGAAAACAGGTTGCAATAGGGAAAAAAAAAAAAAGATCTGGCAGAAAAATGTGAAGACAAAGAAACAAAAGAGAGATGTGCTAAATGGGGTTTCTTCTCATTCCTTCCTCCATACCTTTTATATTTTAGAGAAGGGATCATGTCTGCCTTTGTTCACTGCGTGGGGAGTGCCAGCATTGCATCCAGGTCAAAGACTGTTTATCTGCAATTTTGTAATGATCACAATAAATGCCACAGGATATAATATATACATTTAAATCCATCATGTGCAGCTATGTTATATACAGCATATTTTATGCTTATCATATTCTAAGGTGGTCTTAAAGCAAATAAAAGCTTTAAAACAGCTTCTTATCTTTTGTATTTTCACTGCTAGAACAAAGGTGGCATTACCCTTAACTTTACTAATATAGCTATTTGATCTTAAAGAGGCAAAATGGGGTTTTCTAATGATACTGACACCTGCGGCCAAAACACAGATCTGCAGCACTGTTCTAATTCATGTCATAGCTTGCACTGTTACTTGATAAGGTTTTTTTTTTTCACCTTGCATGCAGTTGACATTGGTGAGTGAGGTGAGAGAACTTCCGACCCAAGGTAAATTCTTGAAAATAGATTACAAGCTTCTTGATGCATCTGCCCTGAACTACTGAGGTGTCAGTCTGTTCATCAAACAATGTTTTAATTGCAAAGGGACAAATAAATAAGCAATTTTAAGTATAATTTTCAGTAGAAAATTGCAAAATGTCTCTTTAAGTATTATATATTTTCAAGTAGAGTGTGTCAGATTTAGTCTAGTCACATAAAACTTCAAATACCTCTTTATTTAAGTGCTGACTAGAAGCTAACTTTGGCCTTCTTATCCGAAAAAGGATAGATGTTCTTCATCTATTTAGAAATGTTTTCTATGTTGCCTTGATGCCGCCATACAAATTGTTGGAGGCTTCTTCAGTGCTATATGTAGCTGATGTTAGATCTGCCTCTTTTCTTACTTCAAAATAAGTGTCTCAAACATGAGTAAGTTAACCCTAAATCAGACACTTTTAAATCCAGGAATGAATGAAACCATATACTTTGCAAAAAGTCACAATACGCCTTCCTTTGACAAATTATGCATGTATTGCAAGCCATATGCCATGAGATCTTATTACACCTCTGCTCAGTTGTTCTCTTACTGAAAACTGATGCCATAAATTACATAGCATTGCTTTGTAGCTTGTATTTTATGTTTTACTGCATTGAATATTTTTTTTATTTTTAGCTCTTCCTTCTTTACCAGCACAACTTTAAGTGCATATGTAGTATTTGCATTTCTCAATCGGTTTCTGAGAATCTCTGCCAGATTGGTGCTAGCACCATCCATGCTTGAAATGTGAATAGAAACATCCCATCGCATTGTCTCTGATGCCGCGTCTCTGTCAGATTGCAGCGGAGATATATCACCGAAATGGCACGTCTCAGCCGTTTCGTCACACAATGATACAATCCATTTAATCCAAATCTTTTTAAGAAGTGATTTAAGGAATTTTTTAGCTGTTGCTATAACACAGAGTCAATCCAACATGCTTGCTTTTGCTGATTTATAATGTTAGTCGAGAAAGAATGGGATGAGAGATGCAGAATACTCTGCATTCATAACAAGATAAACTACATGAGGCGGCTGTGCTGTGGACTGAAACATTTATCTACGGAAAATCTGCATGCGCTCTCTAATGGACAAGGGGAGATATACGAGACTAACTGTAGAAACTGTTCAGGCTGCATTTTCTGTCTATATTTGCACAATATCATGCAATATAGATTTTATCTTTTGTCCATTTAAGACTATGAGCTTTCTTTTATTATATTGTGTTAAGCAACTGTAAAAATGTATTCTATACGCTAAAAAGTCATTGATACAGTTTAACCAGATTCTGTATTTTTTGCTTTTCTGAATGAGTATAATCCACAATATAACAGTGTAGATCCCATAATGAGTAGTTTTTAATACAACACAAAAATGAAGGATTTCAAATCTAATCCTCATTTATGCCAAAGCATGTGGTCGGTTGGCACAGTTAGAGTTAAAATAATCTAAGATACGTATTTTCTGGTGTGTGTATTTATTTTATTTTATTTTTTTAGATTTTTTTGCGGCACTGGTTTGTGGCCTTCTATTCTATTCTCAAAAAATATATAAAAACTGGAAACCGCACTTTACCTGCCACGACTTAGCTGCACAAAGGATAAGTCACTTAAAGCCTGTCCTTTATTTTTTACCATCCACTGTATGTATGTATGTATGTATGTGGTTTTATATATAGATATAGATATATATAGATTTAGATATATAGATGCACTGTATATACTTCATGGACCTTTTCCTCCTTTGTGCACCTTCTGTTGTTTACAAGTGAATTTCTCCATTGTGAGATCAATAAAGTTCTATTCTAGTTTAATTCATTTATGGTTATTCAATAGAAAGTTAGCAGAGGGAAGGGGAAAATATGTCCACAGGAAAGTATTAACATGATGATATTGTTTTTTTTTTTTTTTTTTTTTTTTTTTTATTCCATCCTAAATTTCCAAGATTTGTAAAAGATTATTTGGTGAACCCCTAACAAAAGAGTGTCTTTGATGTACCCTAAACTTTCTCTTTGCTTGATTTTTTTGTTTTTTTAGCTTCCAAAACCATCCTCAACAGCATGCTGAAGGAGCCATCATTGATTGCCGACCAAATACTAGCAACAAATATCTACCAAGTAAAGACTTTACACTTTGCATTTCACTAATCAATCTTAACCCTGTTACACCAAGTGTATCATGTTTGACACGTGTTTATGAGATCCATACATCATCTTTGTGATTTTGGATGATTTGAAAAACTTGATGTATCAGACTCAAGTAGTGAATAGGAAATGCCTATAGATACAAATATGTAAAAATGTATGTATGTTTTCCCATTGGTCAGAATGTTCAACGAAGACTATTTTCAAAATTTTCTTACTGTCTTTTCATGGTTCAGAAATTAGTTTAATTCATTTTTGCTTTAAAGGAAAACATATATTTTTCAAAAACAGGTATAACCTTGTTTGTTTGCCCATCATTTCTCCAGCTCTGCTCATAAATAATGTTTTTAAATGCTGCTGCTGCTGCACCTGCCAGACGTCAACATATAATCGTGTTTGCTGATAAAGTCACACGGCATCCAGTCATATGTGCCTGCATCTACTGTATTTTTTTTTTTTTTTTTTACCTCTCAGCACTGTATGGGCTTTTCCTGACTTCACTTTTTTTTCTCTTTTTTTTTTTTTGTTGTGTGTGGTAATATTTCTTCCTCCTCTTTTTCAGTGCACAATAAATGACTGCTGTTATGGACCACTGGTAGACTGCATCAAACAGTATCCTATCCCATAAAATTTTAAGCTTGAAATTGACGAGGAGCTATTGAAGGGGGATGAGATGTGTCTGGCTTCACCTGACATAAAAGTTCTGCTTCACAGAGTGAAGCGTTTCATCCCGTCTGCCATCCCACTCTCACCGATCCTAAGGCTCGAAGGCAATGGAGGGAGGAGTAAGAGGAGCGGATAGGCTGATCTAAATGCATCTTCAGGAGACGAGATGCAATGTTTTACGTTATGCACTGTGGGGAGAAAATGCAGAGCACTTTTTTTTCTAAGATGCAAATTGTGAATGTTCCTGTTTCTTTGCTTTCCTCTATAAAGCTGTAAACACTCGTGCCAAGTAACAGGCACTGACTTTGCCCCCAGCATACGGGCTGAGTGGGAGTCCAGATTTTTTTTTTTTTGGGGAGGGTGGACCAGCTGGGTAGCGCACCAAATATTTCCTGGGGGTGGAGACTTAATTTGAATGATTGTAGTGATGTGTATGCATGTGTTAGTGTCTCCAAAGGCTTTCTGGAGTGCGGTGAGGTTGGGTTGTTCTGTTCACAGCCAGTCAAGCCTGTCCCGTCCCGCCCTCCTCCTCTTCCCCCCTCTTTTTCCCCATTCTGTGGTGGTCCTCTTATTGTGAGTTGAAAATCTGTTACCCTGCCACCTAGTTCATTATCAACGCCCCACTGTTGTACACCTTTAAAGAACTCTATCTACACATGAGAGGAAGAGTCCTTTTATGTATGTGTGCATAAACCCCCTTTGCTGTTATATTGTAATCCTATTAGCAAACGTCTTTGTTCTTCCAAATAATAATTATTTCTGCATAGCATTATAGTAAATTTAAGATTCTTCTCTATGGCAGCATCCATTGCTCAGTTTAATTCAAAATGGCATTTAGTTAGAAATGCATTATTTTAAGTAGGTGCTGTAGGAATGAGCTGAGCACATGCAGTGATCAATACACTCTAGATTTTTTTTTTAAGCATTTTTTTCATCCTCTACATTAAAGGAGAGCACAGTTTTTTTTTTGTTAGTTTTTTTTTTACTTTTATTTTATTTATTTATTTTTTTAAAGAAAGCCTATTTGATACACCTGAAACTAATTTTTTTTTTTCATAGATAAGTGCCTTTCAGTTTGCATGTTTTCTGTTGGGATGTAGGATAAATTAAAACTAATATAATCATGATATAAAACATCTCAGTTCGCTACTTTACTGTGGTTTTCTTTAGTTCAAATAGAATATACATGCTTTACTCAGCTCTCTGCTTGGTTAAGTATAAAAGAGAATAAGATGGATACCAAGTAATATTAACAGCAGAAAGGGAATGGTGTGTTATTCAATAAAAAGATAAAGTGTACCTGATCAAGGTTTGCTTGTATTCAGTTTAGCACTACCATCTGTATTTTAGGCAAAAAGAAGCCTTGCCTAAAATTTTCCACCACTGAAATTGTACTGGTATATAGATGCTGTAATTTGACCAAATGATGAAAGTTTTTTACTGTAGCTCTTTTCTTTCTATAACAGGAACCATCATTTGGACAATAGAGTATCATTGACAGGGCCTGTTCTAAAAGTTGCCTATTATTCATTTGTGATGGGATTTGTGATTTGCAATGTCCAGAATGATTAGAAATAGTCTTTAATCAAAGCTCTTTTTTTTTTTTTTTTCTCCCTGCCATTTATGTTTACATTTTGGTAATGCAGCTTTGGATAAAAAAGTGCTTTCATGTTTATTTTATCACACCTACAGTACATGTTAAAACCAGAAAAGGGTAAGCTAAATAGAAAGAAAACAAAAGCTTTTTTATTTTGATGTTTTTCTTGAAGAAAAAAAGTTATTGGAACCAACCAGACTCATGTGTAAAAATAATTGCCTTTTAAACCTAATTAATTGTTGTCCAAACATAAAAAAGGTTAAAATTATACAGGAAACGATACATGATGGGGGAACATGATGATCAGAGGCTGAATTGCTTCTTCTGCACCTCGATGACTTGAACCACAGACTTTGCTCTCTAGTAAAAAGATCTTTAAAAACATTGAGAAGCTTAAACATACTTGAGTTACGCAGCAGGAATTTGATCTAAAGCTTGATCCAGGTTGATCTCTGAATAAGCTGCTCTAGTGGTAAGTCACCCTTCCTGCAAACACGAAGCCTGGGTTCGTATCCCAGCTGCGGGGAATGAGCTGCCAGTGTGCCTTCACGCTAATGCCTGCTTTGGGTAGTGGTGGCCTAGAGCTTAGGGCATTGTGCTTGGAATCCAGAGGCTCTTCGTTCAAGCCCCACTCCCACAGACTGCCACTCTGGGTCCCTGAGCAAGACCCTTTACCCCCACATCGCTGCCCCGGCACCGCACAATGGCAGCCCACTGCTACCCAAGGAGATGGGTTAAATGCAGAGTTCATTTTGTCCGTCTGTACTAGTTGCAGTGTAATGACAATAAAAACGCTGGGGGAAAAAAGACAAGAAAATAAGGGATTTGTGGTGCCTTAGTCACAATATGGACTTATATCTAAATAAGAAGCTGTGACAAGATGAGGCCTTAAATTGCTCATTCATGCTGGACAATCCTCCATTATTGCCCTCCAAGAAATGTTGATAGTGTTTGCACATTTATTAGCAGATATGTAAAACATGGTTGAAAAATGAAGCCATCTACTGAGCGAAATGCTTTTAAACAAAATGCTGACATGACGTTTGTTGAGTTGACCTTTCTTTCTCCACTGCCACTGGTCAACTAAAAAAACAGAACTTTACTAAAGAACAGACTTTAAGGTCATTAATTGTTTTAGCCTCACTTCCCTGCTACCTTTTTAAAAGCTGCATGATGGGACGTAGGGCTCCACATTGAACCGCTCTACATGTGTGCACAGGTTAAAAAAAATGTCTTATGCCAAATATTTTTCACTATGGTAACATCTCTCTCTACTTCTTAAATATTTAGTTCATTGTTTTTTTTTTCTTTTGAGCCTTTTTGTAAATAAGCTTTACTTTTCCAGCATAGTCTGCATTCTTGGGAAACGTTGTTTTTCTATTTAAGTGGTCATAAAATGCTTCTGTGGGTCTATGTTGAAATCCTTGACATTGTTCTCAGCGCTGTTGGCCAAGAACATGAGGTGCTGCTTCGTGACAAGCTGATGGAGAGAAATCTTTCATTTCTTGGTGAGCAATTTTCACTTTTTAAATATAGGTATGAGGTAGTTCTTTAGCTTTGCTTTTTGATTTTTTTTAACAAATTGTATAATTACTTGATCTTTTTTTTCCAGTTCTAGTTAGTTGTTTTGATGCATGTATGATAGCTGCTAAAGTCTATGTCTCTGGTTCCATAGTCCATTTACTCCAGTTCAATTTGAAGGTTTTTTTTTCATCCTTTTGATCATTACTATTTTACAATTTTAAAAGTTTTCCACAAGTAAGAAAGTTGTTGATCTTTATTTTTTATCAGATAATTCAGAAAGGATGTCAGTTATATATATATTTTTCATTATTGTTTTAGCTGAATCACAAATCTGCTGGTAATACTTTGAATATTACCTAAAAATACTATTTTTTCTGAATTGTTTTTTATAATTTAAACTGTTTTCAAATTCCTTTTTAAATGGAAGACGATCTCAACATAACAGAGCCTTTGAGACTTGGCTTTGAGATTTCCAAAAAACTGCCAAAACCCTTTTGGAAGTCTGGGAACTGAGCCTAGGATAGACTGCTTTTTGGAATGGAACACATAGTCTGTATTTTTAGTTATTGCCAACTTTTTTATTGCTAATATATGACTCTGAAGCTAAAACTGTGTGTGAAAGCAAAAGCCCTATGACTGCTGCTGGTCTGAAAAGATTAAAAACATATTTTTATGCTTTCTTATTAGGGATGCAACAACTGGTTGTCCCAATTTCCTTGAGATTCAGGAAACTGATCTTTTCCACCAATCTTGTCTAACTACACAAAAGAAAAACAAAACAAAAAACAGCCTACTATGATTTCAAGGCTTTTAATTTATATTTGAGAGCACATATGCAGTTAAAACAAGTTTGTGTTTGTTTCACAGATATTGTTTGTTTTTTGTACGAAATAAGATTGAAACATTACGGATGTATTATAAGCATATTGCACCTGACAGTGTCAGGTATAAAAGGAAACTGATATTGGCCAAAATCGGAGTCTGCAGGCTTTTTAAAGATCAGTCAGCAGCCAGAAACTGCAATAGGTGCACAACCAACTCTTAGGTAACATTATGTTTGTTAAATAAATAACAAACCAGAATCACCCACAATATGTATCACCAGGTCAAAGATTAAAAAAAGATTAAAGGTAGAATATCTGACCCGTTTTCTCACACTTACTAGTTAAAAAGAATCGAGCTGAATTTTCAAGTCTCGCTTCCTCCCACCACTCCAAGGTCAGATAAATGATGAAAGATAAAAGTCATTCCCTCCTTCATTGAGACCAAATCATTTATTTGGAAATAGAGAGCTGACCTTTCTTCAGGGCTGCACAGAGGACCGTTCTAAAACTGAGTTTGAGGGGCATGGGGGCCACTGAAGCAGCCTCACCCCATCTGATAAATGGATTGGAAATAAGCTACCCAACAGCAGGGATGGCCCATTAATTTTAATCAAAGCTGATGTAAAAAGGCGATCATATCCTCATGCTCAGTGTGTGTGAGTAGAAGCTTCAATGCTATGACACACACACATGCGTTTACAACTGAATCACCACATTCAGGGTGCCCCTCCATACCACAGGCCTCTGGCAGCTCTTACTGACCTCTCTCGGCTCTCTTCCTTCACCCTTGGCTGATGATGCTACCTCCTTCCCGCCACCCTCCATCTCTCCTCAATTCCTTTCCATGCCCCATTAGTTGAGCTTGGCTGAAGACAAAGAGGCAGGCCCTTGGAACTGAATGACCTGGTCAGCCTGAGATTTAATGGAGAAATCAGGTGTTGTAGATATAATGACCAGAGCACAGCAGAAGTCAAGGACAGTGGCTGCAGCATGCACAGTCAGGGGTCAAGCTTACAGAGGTATAATGCCAAAGCCATCCTCGTCCAGCAATATATTATCTAAAGTAAAGCCAAACTTCGTCCTGAAGCTAAAGCTTTGTAATTAAGCATGACACGCTCTAGTGCAAAGACTGCAAACATGGAACATGCCCATATAGCTATTGTAATAAACTTTTTGTCCTCAGCTGCAGTTTTCTCCAGTATTACATTAAAATTAGATCAATGACCATTTGTGATGTGTGCGTTTTGTAAAAGTGCTCAAACTTGAAATCAAAATAAGATAAATGGACAAAAAAAAAATTATCTTAGGTGGAAAATATGAAACATCTCTATTTTATATCTCTTAGATGAAAACCAGCTGAGAACTATGGGCTATGACAAAACGCCGGATATCATCTTAGAGGTGCCTGTTGGTGAGTACACATAGAAAGTTCTTGGATAAATTACATGGAGCTAGTTATTGCTGGTTTCATGCATAATTTTAAATACAAATCTTTAATAAATTAGATTGTCAGTGAAGATTTTATTCATTTTAGTTAATCTATTCTAATGGCAAAAACCTAGAAATTTATTTGATTAAACACTTCCGATTTATATTATTGCAGTTTATGGCTCTAGGAAAACATAAAGAATAATATTTAAATCAAAAGGACCAGCAAAATCTTAAATAATAATTTTCTGTAGGGTGACCTAGTTTAGATAGACTAACAGTATACAGTGGGGCCAAAAAGTATTTAGTCAAGCACTGATTGTGCACGTTCTCCTACTTCGAATAATGAGAGAGGTCTGTAAGTTTCATCATAGGTACATTTCAACTATAAGTGAAAAAATGAGGAAAAATATCCAGGAAATCATATTGTAGGATTTTTATGAATGTATTTGTGCCAGCTACAGTGTGTGCAAACCTGGTGAAGACTTGCAGGAAATGTTAGACCTCTGTCATTGCCCACAAATGTTATGTTACAAAGTATTGATTGGAACTTTAGTTACTGACCAAATGAATGTACAGGCCCTAATAAGGTCATAGTATATTTTTAAACCTGTATCATTCCTTTTGCACCATGCAATCCTCAGATTTTCTTAGAATCTTAATTTGGTTTTAAATAACTTTGTCATGCTTATCAAAATTAATACCTGAACATTCTTTCTCTTTCATTCAGTTACTTGCAGTGTCAATTACTGACATTTTGTGGATTTTTCAAGATATACCCATTTGACAAAAGTCTCTGTTTTTCATTTAATAAAGCTGTAGAAGGACACATCATACACTGGATTGAAAGCAAAGCATCTTTTGGGGATGATCACAGCCATCGAACCTACCTCAATGAGCAGTTCTGGAGCTACTGGAACAGGTCAGCTTTGTTTTACCTGCCATTATTTCCTCAACTTACCTTCTTTTTGTATTATTAACCACAAACCACCGTCAACTGTGCACTAATAAAAGCTGCTCGTATCTTTTACCAACAACTCTCACCACTTCCTCCCTGGTACGGGTTGCTTTTACCACAGAATTCCTCATGGTGCCTCCTTTTTTTGCGCTACTTCCACATTCGCCCCTGTTATTAGAACTCTTTGCTGTCCGAATGGCCTTTCTGCAGGTTCGATTGTTTGGCAGAATACAGACATTGTGTTGGAAGGAAAGCTAGGAAGTGGGTGATTAATGCATTACATCTGTTGTCATGAGAACTTTTGGACAGGAACAAGCCTTTTGTGGTCTGACCGTTGTAGGAACCAACTTGTGTGTGTGCTCACATTTCTGAATGAATTGCTGGAATGATGATGTCATTGCCAGTTAAACAAAATCTGGGATTTTTTTTTTCCTGCTGTGAAACCGTACTGTTTAAAACAAGTGTAGAAACCATCAAAAGTATTTGTTTGGACTCATAGTACAGATCTAAAGCAAGAGGGTAAAAGTCAGATTTCCCAATCAGTTCTTTTTGAAAGCCTAGAAAAAAATACTTAAATACTTTAAAAAAAGAATATTTGTTTAGTATAGCTGTCAGTTTTGTAAAGATTTTTTTTTAACCAATGGATATAATAAGAAACCTGTGTAATAGCAAACAGACTGGTGGTTCATATCCATGCCTCTCTTGGCACTGGACCGCAGTACCTCACTACAGCACTGATTCCAATCAGCTGTGATGGCCATCTGACATTTAGTGACATGGCAGTGGATTGCCAGGAGGGGCCTTTCTTAGGCGTTGTGTCCAAAACCCTGGCAGAGACGAGCTGTCTTTGTATGTTTTTGGCTCTTGTGTAGTTCCACATTAGGATCACATTTCTGGATGGATTAAGGGAAAAAAGTCTGAAGGGGAAAACACTTTATGGACTTTCAAACCTACTTAAAACTAGAGTAGCCAAAAGTCGCTGCTGTGGGGCAAAGGTATTTAGCTTGTACTCTTATATGCTGTGTTGACCTCTTCAGTGTAGACAAATATTATGCTGGGGAAAAAAATATATATATTTATTTAAATATTTATTTATTTATTTTTATGGTGTTAAAGGTGACACCTATTCAGCATCTTTTTATTTTCTCCTGATGTAATCTAAGTTTGTGACAAAGGAACTGTGTCAGGCTTTCAGCTAGGAATATTTCATAGGGTGTACACCTTGGTGTATCACATCTTAAGGCTTTTTCCTGCATTTTGAGGTGGAATGCAGCTAACTTAGGGTGACCAAACGTCCATATTTCCCGGGACATATCCGTATTTCACGTCCTGTCCCGGGCGTCCAGGTTTTTTTTTAGAAAGTGAGGAAATGTCCTGATTTTTTAAATTACCTCAATTGGACCATTAAATTTACAGGCCTTAGGGCACTGCGCACGACGCTGCGTGTGATGTAATCCCTGAGCCGCGTCAGTGCGGGCAGCCCTGTTCTTAATCAGAATATAGATACTGTAGCGTGGCTGTCAGTACACCAACAACATGCAAAAGCACAAATGTATGTTTACCGACGATTTAAAAAGAGTTTCCCCGCTTTCAGACCGGGTCGAGACAAACGGGAGGCCTTGTGAACAGTGTGCAAAGCAGGCACACATGGCTCGGTGTCCAATGGAGTAGCAAGGAATCTGAAAAGCCACCTGGACACCGAAAGTAAAGATAGTCTATTGATATGTTTGTTCATTTTTGGTACATTTTGAGTTATTTTTGCTACACAAGAGGTATTTTTTGGTAATTAGCTCATTTGTTCATTTATTTTATCCAATAGCCTACAGAACAGACATTATTTCGTTTATTGCTGAGGCTGGGTATCATCTGTTATTGGGAGTTGAGAGTTATTGTTTACTTTTATTGTTAAGTGAGGGATGTTTAGATGAGACATTATTTTTTTCATTGTGCTATTCATTCATTACAGGAATTGTTAAGCATTACAACACTACTTTTGTCCTGATTATGGGAAGTATGTGTGCTTGACTAGAGGTGGATTTCATTAGGAAGACGAGATGATTTTTAGATACAATATTATGTTTCATAAATTAATTCAAACAATCAGAAAGTGTAATGCTACGTTCACACCACAAGCAAATTAGAGCAGCAAAAAAAGCATCTGCTGCTTTATTTTTGATGCTTGTACACATTAAGGTCAGACGTGCCTCAAGATCATCTTTGATGTTCCTGAGATTCGTCTATTGTTTTTACAGATGCATCTACTGCTTGGGCTGCTCCTGTGTTCAATGGCAAAGAGTGGAATTGCTATATTCTCTGTGATCAGTGGGTAAAAGGTAGTTTAATATGTTTTTAAGTGAGAAAGTACACATGTGCAGTCAGTTCATCAAGATTACGAGCCTGCCTTAATATATTACTTCGATTTCAGAGGCGCTCAGACCCCATATAGGAATCCCCAGCAGCAAAAAATGTATTTTTCCAAATCCAGCATCTACTGCTTGGGAAATTTTGAACATTTAAGTGAAGTTTTTTTAGTAAAGGGTGTACAATGTACAGCCGTAGACATTGGTATCTATAAAAGCCTTAACTGTCTTGGGAATTGATTTCAGTTGTCTGGAACCGATCTTGATCAAAATTGATTCCAGACAACTGAGCTTTGACCTGCTCCAGATATTACTTCTCAGTCATATTATCACTTTTCCTTACAGATGACTATGAGTGCTTTATGTAGAGGAACTGTAATCCATTGCCAAACTGATCTGAAGTGTACTGTTGGCTTTATGAAATGACAGATGATTGATACATATGTCCTGTAGCAGGCAGCATCGTTTCATAGCCCAAAATGTTTGGTAACCTAAAATTAGAGCCTAAAAAATCCCTCCCAAAAATAATTACGTTTCAATGGAAAACGCTTTATATCATTCAGCTGTATCAATTAGCTGTTTAATTTCAGTTAAGATCCCAAGGTCGTGATTAATAATACGTTTTTTTTTTTTTTTTTTTTTTAGTTTAAAATCAGGTTTCGAGTGTATGCAGGTGTAAAACTTGTGGTTTCAATTATTGTAATTGTAAGAACTCCATAATGTCAATTCAAGTTCAGTGAAACCTACCTTTTTCAGCAATAGATAGTAACTGCCGAGAGGCTTACCAGCTTTTGCCAGCAGACCCAAACTTTATGATGGGATGGTTTCTGTCATTCCAATCTATGCTACTCTTAAATTTTAGCCTTAAGGTACAGTATGTTGCATTTATTTTGACTGGCATTGTCTTGTCCAAGTGTATTAAGGTTCTAACCGAGTAGGTCCAGAAGCAAATTATGTAAAGAACAAAGTAAAAAGCTCTTAGTGGTACCTTTATCTAAAAGTCGTGTAACTTTTTAAATACGATGATTATTAGGTTTTGTAATCTTTGTTATGGCGTGGTATGCACACAAAAATTTTGAGCATAGAAAGTGAAAATGCATGTTTTAGTTCTCTAAGTGAAAAGCGGGCAGTAAGGGAGGGATCAGATTAATTTATTCCTTCGTATCTCACCTCCTATTGGGTTTTGTTTTCTGGGAAAGCTTTAAGCAGGGACATTTGGTTTATTTGCCCATTCCTTCATCCTTCAAAATCTGATTTTAGACCTTGACTTTAAACTGCTTTCTTTGTTATTGCCCTTGGAATTGCACACCGCTCTTTGTAATTACCTCATTGCTTCTGATTGACGTTTTCAGTGATTTGCTTATTTTTTCATGAATTCCCTCTTTGCTTTAACTGAGCCGCTTCACCCAGTGCTCGTGTTAATTGTTCTTCGGTTGCCTTCAAGCAAAGTGTAGTCGGGGCATGTTTTTGTAGACTGGAAGAAAAAAAAATAAAACATAACTGATTTTCCCTCCAAAGCCCTCAACAACTGCATTTATCATCCAAGCAATAGTCTTGCCAACACACTAACCCCATAATGAACCCCTCTTCAGTGGAGTGAGGGGTAATGACGCTTCACCTACAATGCTACCAAGAAAAGAAGACAGCGGATGGAAAAAGGGAGAGGAAAGCAGCCTGGTGCAGATTCAGATGCTACGTTCAGGCCCAGTGCCTGGATGAGATGGCGAAGCAGCGGCTATTGGTGTCTTCCAGCCATCAATCTTTAGCTGGTGGCGTTCCAGAGCCGACGAGCCCTCCGCTCTGACGGATGTTCAGATAATTGAGCGATCTATCTTGCCCAACTATCAGAGTTGCATAAAAATTATTCACCTGCTTGTGAATATTAAACACATAATGAGCTTTTCATGTGTTTTAGGACAAGTGCGTAAGGTTAAGCACAGCATGGAGAGAAATATGTACTCCTGTGTGCTTATTAACTTAACTGTGCCATCTAATATACGGTGAACTTTGTCAGGGTTGCCAAGGGTTCTCCCACAAAGCAAACAAACCATAATCAAGGTTCTGGTCTACACATGTCATCATGTGATTTTTGATATCCAAGGAAAAGCAGTTTTGACTGCAAAATCTAGTTCAACTGTCTATATTTGGTGAAAGATGGAGTTGGGCAAAAACAGTACAACCTGTATTGCTTTAATTTCAATTTACTTAAAAATAAAGTTTTTCATCTTGATGCAAAATTTGAAGGAATATTTTGTGCCATTTTTTTTTCTTTTCATTTCTGCTCTGATTTTTTTCTTTCAGTAAATTGTTTCTTTTAGAGTATTTTTACCCCAGTTAGGTATTACTCAGTTTTTGAATTAGTTGGCTTTTTTTGGTTATCTAGTTAATCATAGTTAATCTGATAAATTTTCTTTCAGCCCTTATGCACACTTCATTGTAATTTAGCATGCAGTGGTGCTTGAATTGCAGTGTGCAAAATATATTGACTGTGGTAGAGACACACAAAATTATTGGCGCTAATTTTTTTTTTTTTTTTTTTTTTTTTTTCATTTTTTCTTGTTTCCATATCAGCAGATACAAAACATACATTCACCAATTCATTAGTGTATTCAGCAGCCATGCCTTGAGATTGTGTAAAGTGCATTTATTGCTGCTCCCTCCATTTTTTATTCATTATTAGTCTTTAACTTGTTAATTGATATTTATTTTTGTTTAAACTGAGCATAGTTTAGCATTTGTCATCACCTTTTCATTTTTATCATGTTAATGGGGAAAGAAAAAGCAACATTGGCCTGGAAAATTGGCCCCAGATTTTAGCAGCGCATATAAATATTGGTCAATCAATAGACTGCAGTTTTTCGTGGTGCAAAAATAAGCGGAATTTGTGTTGCAGTTCATGTAAATTGAAGTGCACTAAAAGCAAGTCAAAATGAGTGGCTATGTGCTTATTTCAGGGCATGTTTTATGTTCCACAGATTTGCACTGCAGTATCATCTGACTTTAATTAATTTATTAGAAGCTAAGATGACCATATAAATTCTGAATAAGCATGTTTGCCACCACCTTTCTCTTCCTTGGGTCACCATTCACTGAAATTTGGATCATATGCAAGGATGTATGGCAGTGATCTGCATGCAGCTGGGTAATACATTATCCAAAAAAATTTGAATATGATTGTTTCTACCAAAGGCTTCATTCAAGCAGCTCTTTCTAATTTTAATATTGTGATATTTAGAAATGGATGATTTTATTTTGAAGCCCTTAGATATTCAAACTTTATTAAACTATGATGTTGTCTAAAATGTGATCTCATCAAAATGAATTTAGGTACCAGTCAAGGATCGCACAATCCTTACCAACATAAATCAGCTATGCAATTCATGAAGTGCAAATATGTCAGAGTTGAAAATGTTGGCTCTCATAATAGAAGCTTGAAAAGGTTAGATCTGATAAAAAGCTGTCAGCCTTCCACAAAACATGATTTATAGCAAAATAATGGACTGTATGGCTCATTTCTCTCCCGTATGAAATGGGGGGGTAATACTTTTTGGTTTGATGCTATACATGACCAATTTGAAATTTGTTATGGGGTTGATTGCACATGCAAATACAATGGTTTACTTTTTGTCTCGTTAAATCATTTTAAAAGTTACATCTTGGAGTGATTTGTAGATTTGTAGTCTTATGTATTTGCAGCAAATAATCATTATGCTTTTAAAGCACATACTTTGTAGATCTTAATATAGATCTGTCCTTTGGGGTTCTTTGTTACACTTTTCATATACATAATGGAGGCAATACTATGATTACTGAGGAAGTAAGGGTTTTGAACGATTATCTGGTGATTTGTATAGCATCAGCAATCTGGTCTGTGACAAGCTGTCTAACAAATGGGTAGAAAATGATTTATGTGGCATTTTGCTGTCACTGGCACCAATTGGCATTGGAAATCCTTTTCTTCGTTTGGGCTTCTTTTCTAGTTGAATCTAACATTATATCGACGTTTTTAGTCTCAGCATGTCCATTGATTCAGGACAATAAATCTTTTATTTAATATATTTTAAATTGCTATCAATTTTCTTATAATGGTTAATAGTTGAAGGTATAAACGTGTTTAGACCAATGTTAATATAGTTTACTGACCTTGACCTGGCTGATGTTTTGGTCACATTTGAATGTTGGTGGGGCTTTCATACATACTCATGATGGCATGAGATGGACCCTACGACCTAGACAAGTGGCTTAGGTAGTGCAGATCATCTAGAATAGCTAATCAATGCTTTATCAAGGCTTGCTGTGGCTGTCAGTGTACACTAGGCCAGTACATCAGACCAGTACACCAAGAGATGTGAAGGAGGCCATAAGAGGGGAAAAAACCCAGGAGTGGGACCGGTACAGTTAGAAACAGTTAGAACCTGAATGCATGAGGATGGAATGAGGAACCAACCTCCACAGATGGGGTTGTCCTCACAGCCCAACACCATGCAGGATGCTAGGCATTTGCCAGAGAACACCAGGAATAGCAAATTCTCTACTGGCACATTGTGTTCTTCACAGATGAAAGCACATTAAAACCTAGCACGTAACAGAATCTGGAGACACTGTGGAGAGTGATATGCTGCCTGCAAAGTCCTTCAGCATCGTCAGTTTGGCAATGGGTCAGTAATGGTGTCGGAAGACATTTCTTTGGAGGGCCGCACAGCCCTTCATGTGCTCACCAGAGGTAGCATTACTGCCATTAGTTACCAAGATGAGATCCTCAGACCCCTTGCAAGACCATATGCTAGTTAAGTTGGTGCTTGGTCCCTGCTAATGCAGGACAATGCAAGACCTAGTGTGTCTTGAGTGTGTCAGCAGTTTCTGCAAGATGAAGACATTGAAGCTATGGAATGGCCTGTCCCCTGGACCTGAATCCAATTGAGCACATCTGGGACACCATGTCTCAATCCATCAACCAATGCCACATTGCACCACAGACATTCCAAGAGTTGGCAGAAGCTTTAGTTCAGGTTTGGAAGGAGATCCCTAATTTTGTGCTGTTTTGAGGACATTACATCAAACTTGGATTAGCCTGTATTGTGTCATTCCACTTTAATTTTGTGTGTGACTCCAAATATAGGCCTCCATTGGTTAATACATTTGATTTCCATTCATGGTTTTTGTGTTGTGTACAGAACTAAGTATTTAATGAGAATATTTCATTCAGATCTAGGATGTGTTACTTGAGTTTCCCATTTATTTTTTTGAGCAGTGTGCTTTTATTCACTTTTACTTTGTAGTTGCATATACCAATCAGATGTTTAAAATTGCTTTCTCCAACACCACTACCAGCATTCTCTGTGCTTTGAAAAAGCAAGTTGCTATTTCTCAACTCGTCACAGGGAGAAGAGGGGGGTGCATTCCTTGGGGTTACAGGTGCTGATGAGTCTTGTTCAGGACAAGATGCTGTCTGTCTTGACTCACAACTTATGATCAGTTGGGAAGCTGTTCATACTGACAGGTGGGGGCCGTGGGCTGGGTGAGTACTTGTTGGATGATTTCTCTTTAGTTGGAAAAAGAACCGAGGTCCACACACAGGATCCTGGAGTACCACCTTGGGTGGACCAGGTATGCAAGATTAAGTGAAGGCTCAAGTGAACTGTGTCATCTGCTAGTATACTCTGTAAGTAAAATACACGGGTTCAGTAGGGGGCCTGTTATGTCCTTCATATGCCATAATATTCATAAAACCAGGCACTCAAACAATATTAAAGACTACAGATCTGAAATAATTTGGTTACCACGGGCATTGTGGAGAAATACCATCAAGACCTGGAGCTTTTTTTCCATGTCTGATTTTGGAAGATCCTTTTTACATCTTCTGTGACCTGGAGTGTTGGCAGGGCTTTAGATAGGAGTCGGGAAGGTGTTGGTAGACCTGCTGTGTGTGAGTGTGGTGTGAACTGCAGATTTTTAAACTTATAGAAAAAGCAGTTAGGATAGGGTTGGGCTCCTTTAGTTAATAACGGACTTAAAAGCAGCAGATGGATCAATAGACAAGAACATGGTCACTGCTTTTGTAAGTGCCTCTGTTGGGTTGTCCCTATAGGTGGTTTTGAAGGCATAAAAGGTCTGTAAAAACAAAAGCTCTTGAAAACTAGGATATCAGGAAAACTGTCTGGTTCTATGAAAACTAGAGAGAAACTGCTTAAATAGGTCACCCAAACATTTAGGGGTTGTTCTTATTAAAATATCTGCAGTATAGAATCAATGACCAAGAGAGATACACCAAAATACACAAACTAGGGAACTGTTCATGGTGCCATCCTGGTCTTGCATGTTATTATTAATTTCCTTAAGAAACTGTTGAGGCCTTCACAGTGCAGCTGGATTTATACTGAGAATAAGTTACGCATATGTTGACTTTACTAATTAATGTAACTAATGATACCATTAGTTTCACTGGATATAATACTTTGTTGCCAGAGTAATTTTTTTTATTATATATGTTATTATTAGTTAAAACATTTATCTTCTTGCCTTTCATAATTATGTACTACTTTTGATTGGTTTGCACTTTGCAGCAGTAAAGTGTTATAATATACATCAAAATACATGACTCTTATGTGATAAACTCGAGGAAAATGTATACTTTTTTTTAAGGCACTTTATACAGTTAACATATGTGCCTGCAGCCTGTCATCTTGTGTATGCCTGTGCCATAAAGTAGAAGGATACGATTAATAACAGCTTCTGCAGCTGGTGCATCACTAATCCAGAGCAGACACTGGATGTCACCTGAGAAGGGGTGCCCACATGTCGTTGTTTCTGATGATACGATTTTGCTGGACATTGCATGTCGCTACTGAGAACAGATCCTGGTTTTCCTGGGATTACAAAGTGACAATTCATAGGCTTGTGCTCTGCCTCCGTTTAACTGAGGTTTTTGGAAAAATGTATACAGCAGATTTTGGATGAAACATGAACACCTTAGTAGTGTTTTTCTTAAAGAAGATCTAATGATCACAGTAATTTGACTGCTGTTAGGGCATTTTTAATATCATGGTGATAAAACAAGGACAAATGATTAAATCCATAAATAATGAAATTTTTCAATCTCAACATACCGTACATGCTTTCTCAGAAGTCACAGAAGGTAGTAAAATCAATTCAAATAGATGCAAAATAACCAAAATATAACACAACACTCTAACAATATTTTAAAGCTATCTAAGGTTTATGTTTTAAAAAGCAAATATTCCAGAAATCTAAAATTAACAAGGGAAAAAATGTGCAGACAAAACTTGTCTTTAGAAGTGTTTTCTTCCCCAAAAAGCATCGGATTCGTAGAAAGTGATCTTTAAAAATTCTTACTTTGAATTAGTTTTTTAAATTGTAGGCAAGGTGACTTTTTATGGTAACTATATTTGTTTTAATGTTTTGTTGTTCAGTTTTTCCAGAGTAAGACAGAAAAGCAAGTAAGCCTTTCTCTTATATATAATAAATGATGCGCCATGCAGTGAAGGAACGTGGCCTTTCATTGTTTCCTTTGTTATGACATCCTCCGTAGAATATTCCTCTACCATAAAAAATGTTTCACTGTGGTGGCTCCTTAAGGGCTTTGCAAGTGTTTGTTTTAGGGCGCAGTAACACACAGAAGTGCAATGCTGGCCCCCAAAGCACAGGCAAAGTGGAATATTAATGACAAATGACAAGTCGGCTCTGATGCTTCAAGGATTTCATGCTTTTAAGGGTGTTCGTTTTGGCGCATTGTTTAAGGCGTCTGGGGTGTAATCGTCACTCGCAGGGCTGTTGCAGCCTGAGGATTTAGCTCAGGTTAAGCCTCCGTGTCTGCTGTTTATTTTAGTCAGTTTGTTTGTGCGCATTATCCAAATTTGTCATTTACCGCTGAGCGTAAGAGCCACTTTGACATGGTCGCTGTTTGTATGAACGAGGAGCGGGAAAGGCAGCAGTATATACTCCTCCCCCTGTCTCTGCGTTTCCTGTGACACTTTGAGATGGAGAGGAGAGCCTCAAGTAAAATGAGGTGTGAGCATGTCTACTCCATGAATTCCTGTTTCGCTATGGAACTTTCTTTAAGATGAACGTGCATTTTTTTGTCAGCTTTCACAATGTATGTCGTCACAGTTGCAGAGACACTTTTTTCACCCTCAGTTTCTCTGCCTTGCTGTCTCTTCCCAGTCCTTTTTTTAATCTACATTGACCTTCTGGGTTTTATTCCAGTAAGAAGTCAGCAGCATTTATCAGAAGGATGCCAAAAAGAGGCTAAGACACATGCAGACTTTTTGTAGCCATCACTCCAACAGATCCCCTTAATTCTAAAACAGATTTGAGTTATATTAACCAGATAATATTTTTAAATCTGTAGAATGGAGCCACATAAACTCACCAACCATTTCATCAGGTACACCTTGCTTCAATGATTTAACATAATTCCAGAAATATCCCTGCATGATTAGGATCTGTATAATGCATTTGCTACATATTTGTCGTCGCACATCCCTGATGTGGCTATCACATTCCACCAAATCCAAATAGTTGGTTGGATGGGATTTGGTGAATATATTGCCAAATTAGGAAAATGAACCCATTGTTATGCTGATGAAATCAATCTGGAAGGTTTCAAGCTGTGTTACGTGATAAACAATAGCCTCAATAGATGGGCTTTTTCATGAGTCAAAAGTGTGCCCATAAAACATTTACCGTACACCATTTCACCACCACATCCAGCCTGAAATGTGTATACAGGTAGGAATGATCAGCCCTTTCATGTCTGACTTTTATGAGACATTTTTGGCCAAATGAACTCAACTCTTTGGTCGTTTCACAATATGTGTATTTGTGTGTTCTTGTGTACTTGTGAAATGTCACCAGCCTCAGCCCTAGTACTGTTACAATTCACAAGAACACAAGACGGAGATTGGACAAAGTCCCCGGATATTCTCGTCCCTCTCTCTTTACCGAGCATGAGTCAGAGCAGACTTTTCTCAATATTGACAGCCCTCCCAGCATGCACCTGGGCAGCAGCTTCCAGTGGAGTGCTCACAAAGCTCACTGTTTAATTAAAAGTTCTCTTTTATCATTTGAGGCGAGGACTTTATACTTTTAAACATCACCATATGGCCCATGTACTCATTAAGTGCATCATTTAAAAGAAATTTCCGATGTTGAGAGGACCAGGGAAACCAGCGGGCCTCCAAGGCTAACCGCAGCCAGGGCTATCCGCAGCCCGTCTGCAGCAGCCCTCTCTCAGCAGAGCTGTGTGTAAAGGTGGCTTTGATGGCGTTTTATTTTTGCTTTATTTGGCAAAACATTCATTTGATTTGTATTGATCTGACTGTTAATTATTATTCCCCCACTACATTAAAAAATGTGAGATTTTTGTTATATATCTAGAGACTATTAATAACAGGAGGTGAAATGCAGCCCCAGACTAG
>NW_015150474.1:502481-509310 GCF_000732505.1 Cyprinodon variegatus
AATACAGAAATGGGACACATAACTGAGAGTGCGCCTTTTAGTACGGTGCGCCTTATGGTCGTGAAAATACGGTACACTTTTGTTATAATTGACCCATATTTATTCTGCGTTCTCCCGGAGTCCATACTTTCCTATGTTGTTGTCAAGAAAGTACTTGCAAGAACACGAGTCCCTACTCCCGATCTTGTGAATTGAGAAACGGCCTTTGTTCAGTAATGAAGTTGGTTGCATTGTTAACTTGTCACAAGCTCCTGGGTTTGAACCCCGGCTTAACATATTCCTGCATGTAGTTTGCATGTTTTCCCTGTGCACCAACACCACTGTCAGGTCTGTTGGTCTGTAATTTTAATGTAGGTATGAGAGAGTGTCTTCATCATTGTTTGTTTGTGTATTCTCCTGTAATGAACTGGTGACCTACCCAAAGTCCACCCTGCCTCTTACTCAATGACCACTGGAGGTATGGACACCATCCCACCCACAGATCAGGTATATATATATATATATATATATATACATTTACATTTAGATCTACTATTGCGGCCTGTGTATGAGTAACTGTGTAGAAAGGTTCCTCATGAGTCGGATTTACAGATGTTTGTATTATATTGGATTTCTATTTGCATACAAAAGGAAATGTTTCTCTAGATACAAAGATTGCAGGGAGTAAAATTTCAATAAATGACGTTTTAGTATTTCTTATGTAAATCATGACTGAAATTGTAAATGGCCCAGGGTTTCCTCTACATATCATGCAATTGATCGTGGTGCACAGCCATAGCAAAAGTGCCACACCTCCAGATTCATGTTTTTTATATATAGGTTAGAATAATGTAAAACATATGACATGATAATTATAATACATATTAATATATCATTGAAATATAGATATAGATGGATGTAGAAATGGGTAGTTAGTTATGGATATATAGATATTCATAGCCTATATTTTCTGACTTATACAAAACATAATCAAACGTTTCAATTAATGTAATTATCATGAAACTTAAGCCTCTCTCATTGATTCATTTCTGCTTGCATTTTCTCATGTGTATATTAAAATATTTGCACGAGTCTTCTCAATTAACGTTACGTTAGCTAATCTTAGATGGTGATGCAGTTGCTTTAAGTTCTGAGGATGTTGAAATGATGTTGATCGATACTAAAACTGGGTTTTTTAAGAAGCCTAAAAAATATATTAGCTCTTGGCCAGGCTGCAAACGGTACCATTAGATCACTATGGTAGAGTTGTACTTTGTCGTGCAGAGCGATTATAGTGATTATTATTTTAATGTTTTACGTTTCTTTCCCAAGAAAACTACTGAGACAGAAGGATCAGGAGTTTGAACATGTGACCCTTTTCTTGCAATACAAACATCTGCATCATATGCCACTGTTGCCCATTATGTCAATGTTTTAAGCTATACATGGGCCACATAGCTTCTTGGTGCAAAAAAACTAATTGGTTTCTCCTTTTTTGTTCTTTTTTATCATCTTTTTTTATCATAACAGATTAATCATAGCTTAGAATGAATCAGCTATTTAGATCTGATTGTGTTATTAAAAGTAAACTAAAGGGCACAGTTGAATGTAGAGTATCTTTAAAGTAATTGTTTATTTGTATGTTTATGAAATTTGACAAAGGGTTTATTTTTATTTAGTTGGAATGTCTATCATCACATTGATGTAGAAGGTTTTTTTAGTTTGAAGATATTCTTACGGTTAGCTTATTAAGATTGTTTCTGCTTTCTCCTTGAATTTGACATCAATGATTAAAGCCCGCTGGTTATTTTAAGAGTTATGTTGGCTTAAATCCGTGAAGTATTTTGCACGCTGCACTTTAATGGCTGTCTGGGTTTTTAGGCATAGAAGCACTAAGCTCTCGCTTTTTTAAGAGCAAAACATAAATAAAATATTTTACAGGGTGACAACCAAGGAAGAAATGCTTCATATTTCTGCCTTTGTGTTTAAATAGGGGCTCTGTGTAGACCAGATAATGTGGTCGTACTCATGGTCTGCAGTGGCCCATCAGTCACAGTGTGGACCTGGCTGCTTGTGATAAGTGCTTCCTTATAGATAACAAAGACAGTTGACTTCTTTTTATAGGCCTCCTGTCCCTCATATAACCTTGTTTTTTTTTCTTCTTTAGTTTTTATTTACATGTTATATTTTAGGTTTTTTTTTCTTATTAAACAATATAATTAATTGCTTAAAGTAAATTGATTTCATTGTGAACAATCTGTGCTGATATAAAACTCATGTTCATAATAGGTGCTCAAATGCATAATTCTGAAGCTAAGATTTTAGTTTTATATTCTGTCTGGGCTGACCTTAAAATAAAGATAAGGTGGGCAAGTATTTTCATTAATGAAAACAAAAACGGAAGTCACACTTTAAAGCAAAAATTATATTACATTGTTCAATTTTCAAAGAATATTTCTCACTTCTGCAACTACAGGTAGACAGATTTATCATCCGACCGATATATTTGGCTGATAATAGCTTTTTTCTATCAGCATTGGGCGATATATGTAGGTGTTCACCACCTCATCGCTGCATTAAGCCGCTATGCCTTAAAATCACCGGAAGCACTCCCTTAATTTCCTACATATTATTTTTTGTTTAATTTGTTTATACCTTTTTCCTTTTTGATAAATTGTGACCCGTGTAACATTCTTATGAAAATGAGATGTCAGAATATGTTTGGGTGTAATAGGGGTTTGACTGCGTATTTGGAGCTAAACCATTGTCCCTACCTTGTTTGCATCATTGCATTATTAGTTACACATTATTCTTGTTTACAAGAAAGTAAGTTGGTTGTTTTCATTGTTTTATATTATAAAAGGGAACTAACATTACTGTTAGGGTCATGTTTTTTTAAAGTAAACTTGTATCACAAGAGGCTTGAATAGCTTGTCTGATCAGAAGCAGACTACAGCCTAGGTTAACCCAACCATGGCCAGGATATAGGTAGCCAATATTAGCTGATGGAGCTCCAAAGATTTTTCCTTTAAAAGTAATCAACAAGGAACAGTATTCTTCTGAAGAGCATGCATATGTACAAACCTTTCTATATCTTTCTGGTATTTATTCCAAAATGCGTTTTTAAATATATCAAACAGATGTATAAATCACAGTCAGTCTAAGCTATTTGAAAAAGCTGTTTAATTCTGATTTCAGCAGAAATTCAATATAATCTCTAATTAGTGGCTTTTAAGCTGACATTTTTGAGTTATTGCTGTTTTAGTTTCTTAAAGATATACACTGGAAGCCTCAAATGCTGATATTAGCTGGTCAATCAGTCGTATTCGTTGCTCAGGTAGCCTGGCTGCAGTCAGCTTCTTAGGAGACAGACATGAACCTCACCAGTTTAAAAATTAAATAAACCCAATTCTGGGATAATTCTGGCAAAGCTAGGGGGAAAAAGCGTCATGGATTAATAATAATTGACTCATCTGCATTGTTGCTTCAAACACTGAAAACAGATACATTAGAGCTTTTCCTCACTGGTGTTTCGTAAGGTCCACCCCAACCCCCCACTCTATCTGTGGTTTGAGTTTCACGTGTCTCGACGGTCTAATTGCCTGATAGGTTAAACTCCGCTGCCTGGTTGTCCTTTAGGTTGAGTGTGTAATCAAAGACGCATGAGGAGCCTGTGCCCCAAGTGTTGACCTGATTTTGCTCATTAGTTTTAATGTAGATGACCCATTAGGTCAAGAGATGTATCTTCACAAACTATGTCAATATTGTAACTAGTTTGTAGAGAAGTCCCACTAAAAGAAGTCTTTTCATGATGGATGTGTCATTATGTCAAATATTGGTTTTAAGTGAGCATATGTTGAAACATTATAGATTGAGTAAATGTAATTATGTAAACAATATGGAAAAAATAAGTTGAGATTTAAAGAGCGCAACTCAATCCTTTTTTTCTTTTGACTGATGCAAGATAAAAGAGGTTTACATTTCTGAACAAGTGAAACAGAAACTCTACAGAGTTTGGGGGGTTTGACCCATCCTTTGAAGAGCCGCCACAAAGATGTCACAGAAATCTATTTCTCATTTTGACTGATATTTATATCGGCTCAGACGTTACACCCAATATCTCTAAGATGACAGTTGCGTGCTTTAACTGACCACTCTTATTTTTTGCAAAGGGTGCCAGAGTGTCATGAGGGTTACGAGGGGAATGGACAGAATAGAGCTGTCTGGTGAAAGGCCTCTGATAGGAGGTGCCACTTCCATTTTAGCGCAACTACAGCTAAGCTATGGCCTGACTCACTGTATTATCTGACACTTCACATTCTGCTCTACAGCCAGTAGAATGGAAGTGAAAACTGTGTTAAACTTCAGACAGAGTTCGGCCTGACCAGATCTGTTTTCTCGTTTCTGTCACTGCTTTATTCCAGCTAGATTTATCAGCACTGACAGCTGTCTCTGTGACAATTTGCTTCTTGTTTATGCAAGTTTCTTAACTGGTTCATTTGAGAAATAGTCTTCAATGTTAAATGATATTGAGTTGTAGCTGAAATAGAACCTCTTCTAAGTTGCATTTACCAAGTCTCCTCATCTAGTAAAGATGAGACATCAACAGTTTGATGGACACGATTCTCCATGACTCCACCAGACATTGAAATTCTATTTTTCTTTTAGCTAAATTGTCCCTAATCAGTATCAAGTGCACATATTTTGAAAAAACATTTTTTTATTAATTGAAGGTATTGCAACTAAGAACTCACATTATTTTCATTCTATGGCATCTGCTAACAGCTTCTACTGTGACAAGCAAAACATGATAATCTTATTTAATTCAATGCAAACTCCTTTTCTGTGGTAAACTTTATTTTTTTTATCTTTCAGGAAAAGCCTGATCTCTGTTATTCAAATATTTGATAACATCCCTGCCACACTTTAGTTCCTAAATATTGATCGAGGTTTAGAAGAAAAAAACAAAACTTTTTGTTTGGTTTTGTTGTTCTGGTGGAGATAAATGCCATGAATATGATCAAAAACCATTAGCTTCAGCTCAGTAGGTGAAACAAAACACAAGTGAATTTTAGAGCTACTTCCTCTTTTTTTTTTTCCCCCTTCATTTCATTTTTGAAGTTTTGCTCTGAGTTCATGAGAAACACACTCTAAGGTTACCTGCACCCCTACAAATTGATGGAAAAAGGATTATGTCAAAGGAATGTTTTTGCAGTAAGTTGAAATATTACTAACCTTGTCAAATGTCATTTTGAATGAGAACCCAAGCATATTTTAATCAGAGTTTTAAAGGCAGTTTTTTTTAGACTGTGACTCTTAGAGAAAGAGGTCAGTTAATTGCAACGTTTGATGTCATGTTTGGTCTCTTTCTTTTTCCACTTGCCTCAAAGTCTTACTCTTGCTTTACTCTCCATACACACACATACAAATTGTCATGTTCAGTAAAATGGAAACTACTAGAAGGTCTCGCTGCTGTAATTCTCATAAAGTCTTTACCTCTTTTTCTTGTCAGCTCTACTTTAAACCTCAATCTTTACCCTTGCTTTTACTCATAACTTTGCAAATTAATTTGTGCATGCTGGCAACACTAGTCGGGGGTTCATCAGTCTTTTGGCTGTCTTATAAAAATGCGCCTCATTTGCAGCCCAGATACTTACAAAGTTCTGCCTACAGGTTAATCTTCCAAACTCACTGCTCCAATTCTCATAATTACTGTTTAACTGCAGCAGAGGGGGAAGCAAAAGGATATAGGTTGTAAATTATGTTTGACAAGGTAGGGTTAGTGGTCTTGTTGTTGCTTGTCTTTAGTTATTACTCATACTTCATCCTGCCAAAGATAAGGTCTGTATCAAGGTAAGCGTTGGTGTGGGACCTTTATCGGCTACATTGATTTAGGGCAAAAGCCCAGTGACAGAGGTCACTGTGTGCTAAAGCTATCCGTCATTCAGGTTTGATTTCTGCTCAGACCTGTCTCCAGGTTGTCTACATGGGTGGTGGTTGTGCTGCTGCAGAAGGTGGCCACGCAATGTTTTGACTGTTTGGAGGATTGGGATCTGAGTAGCTCTGGTTAGCGCTTACAAGGTTATAACATGGAGGAGATTTTAATATTTAGTAGTTTTTGATTTTGACCATTTTATGGATGTTAAGGACATAATTATTCCTTTATTTTATTGTTTAAACAACAGAATGTCCGATGTCCCATACTGTTACAATACCAGTTAGGCGTTAATGTTGAATCTTTGCATACCCAAATGCTGAGTAATATGTAGTTTGGTTTGGGATTGTTAGATAACCTGGCAGTACCCGGAGTGATATGTGTAGAAATTAGTTGAGTTCTACATTATAAATCTGGAGTGGCGGCCGTTCATGTTTGTCCGTGAAAAGGAGGGACATAAGTACATTACTCCGAGCTGATTGGGTGACGTGCCAGATAGTGACCGCTCTCCATAATACACCAATCGCAGCAGCGAATCGCACCAGGAATGACAGATGGGAGTGTTTTCACAACTAGCGGAGTAAGCTGATAAATCAAACCTTTTCCAAATCCTGTCGGAAGAAATGTACAGACATTTTCCCATCTACAAATGCACAAAGTGCTCTTTTTTAAACGAGAAATTTTCTCTATTTAAACAAAAACCGAGTCCATTGAGGTATCAACTAGTGATAATGTCACTTGCCGTAATTTCAAATAAATGGGAGATCACATTATTTTTTTTGTCTCTAAGGCTTTAAAATGCATATATCAGTTATTTTAAATTAGCTTATTAATTATTGTTTATATTTTCACAAATTGATACCATACTAATTTAAGTAAACATTTTGCAGCCATACTAGTCATTAAGACTATAAA
>NW_015150474.1:510507-512394 GCF_000732505.1 Cyprinodon variegatus
ACCTAACAGGCATGTTTTTGGACGATGGCAGAAAGCCGGAGTACCTTCTTGCTGCAAGGCAGCAATGCTACCCACTGCGCAACTGAGCAGCCCTGTGACGCTGTCATGTCAGCAAATTTTTTTTTTTAAAGAAGGAAGACTGTCATGAGCTGTTTTCTTTATTATCTGAACATTGATATTAAATTTCTGTTTATATGTTTTTGACCTTCATGGCAACAGAAACCTTCAGGATAAAGTAATATTCTGTATGTATTCCTACAGCAGACAGTTTTATTAATACTTTGTAGTTGCTTTGAACTAAACAAATTATAAGCAGTCAAAAGTTTATATGCATCTACTTTATTTTATGCATAGACTGGAAAGTGTCAAATGTTATTATTCCGTGCCTGTATGTAAACCAGCCTACAGATATGCATCTGAATGAGAAAAGGACCCCTGCAAGAAAATTCAGGTCTCTTTATGCTGAAAAGATCTGGTAAAGATGTTGGTACGGTTTACCAAAGCTTTGCATAGCACAACTTAAACAGCTAATTACACTTCAGTCCATAATCAAACCCATGTCAGGGTGTCTGAGAACCTGGATTTATACGGTGGATTTCAGTTAAATATGGGAGCAGCTTAAACATTATATGGTTCTCTCCTCAAATTAAAGTTTTTTTTTCTCCCCCTGCAATCCCCTCTAAAATATGTCATATCCCATTACACAAATTTGGATATGGTAAATTAGGGAAGAGAGTGCTTAAGCGGTGAATACGTTGACTTTTTTTGTGCTGTGTGCACAGAGTTGGCTTTCTGGGGGTTGGGAGTCTATTTCACCTCTAAAAAGTTGTCTTGAACCCCCCCCAATTCTGAAAATGATGTGTTTTTGCAATTCAAATATTTCCTTCTCCAACTCTAAAGCTCCCTTTGAAGCCGAGTAGTTCTATCAGGACCAATGACAGTGTGAGTGTGCACCGTGACAGGGCAAGAGGCAGTGCTGGACTATTTCTAACTGCATATTTAAATAGCAAGGAAATCCAGAATCCAAAATGTATGCAAATGATGGCATGTTCTGCATGCTGATTTTTATTTTTATTTTTTTACCGTTTGGGCCTTTCATTTTCAGGTACGTGTTTAGCTTTAGCAAAATTAATCAGAGTAACTTGCGTTTTCACTGCCTCCTTGATCTTTTCCCACACAAACATTGCTGGAGGTGAAAGCTCTTCAGTCTGGTAGGTGTACATTTAATGAAGGTTTTGCTTAATTTTTAAGGGGCTCTTTGAATAACAGCTTTAACTAAAAGAAAGTCCTTCTATAGAGACCAAGAAAAGGCTGGATATTAACTTAGATATTTCCAGTCCTTACATTTTATTATTCATTCAAATATAAGGTATATTCTTTTAATACATGTACAGTACCCTGCATAATTATCCCTACCCATTTATCTTTCAGTATACTGTGTTGGAATTTTATGTGATGCATATCTATCAATTAGAAGCTAAAATATGTTCCTTATAATTTTTCATTTTATTATGTTCCTGGTATAAATCTGGTATAAATCTAGTTAGCAAGTATCCAGTAAATATTTGGTATATAATATTTATATATGTATATTTAGCTTAATTTTGCTGTAACTACAAGTCTTTTGGAGTGTAAACTATATCAATAGTTTTTTGTTTTTTTGTTTTTCAAAATACCAGAAGTTCGATCATTTTTCATAGGTGAGTTTCTTTTAATATCAACTGTCCATGTTTAGCCACAGATATATGTATTGACTTCTATCGCTCACCTTACCTACGTCATTCTAACACAGAAAAAACTTGTCGACCTAGTAAACACAATGTTTTAGTTCCTTTGCAACCTATAGGTGTATGTGTGTATGTATATATATATATATATATATATATA
>NW_015150474.1:512461-514067 GCF_000732505.1 Cyprinodon variegatus
TATATATATATATATATATATATATATATATATATATATTCTTCTATAAGCTCTGAATCTTCTGTTGCTATTAAGGCATTACAGAGTTTTCTCATGATGACGCCACCTGCGCCAAGGCACAGAACTGCAGCACTTCTGCTTGTTGAGCGGGATGCAGGTGATTTCTGTTTATCCACAAAATCCATCTTGAATATAAAGCTTCGGTTGTTGGTTAGGTTGGATCCATTTAACTTCAACGCATTTGACGTCACATCCACGGAAGCACAGAGGGGACTCATTCATCTGCTCTGAACTAATGAGATGTCAGTCTGCTCATCAAATGATATTTTTGTATTAAAAGGTCAAATAAAAAAGGCTATTTGGAAGATATTTTCAATTAAAACTTACATAATGCATTTTTAAGGAAAATGTTTTTTACATGGTATAATAATAAATGATGTATATATATTTGAAAAGCACTGTATGTGTTGATTCCTCCTGTTCTTCCGTACCCTGACGTGTTCCTACTGTAACATATTGAGCACACCACCGGCTCAGTCTTCTTTGCGATGTAGAATATGTGTGTGTGCAGCTGGAAGACATTGAGCTACATACCAAAATCCTAAACAGGGCCAGACTCCTGTTGGCACTTCCTAACGTAAAGAAAATACAGTGTAAAATAATTGATTGAATTGTCATCTGTATGAACAGTTCTTGCTTTCTGCACCCTATAATTTCAACCTCTATCCCCCCCATCCCCTCACCACCTTTTCCCATCTTTTTCTTTTTTTTTCTAAACAGCAATTAATCTCATTTTTAGTCCAATTTCCAGCCCTCTGCTAGTGTCAGAGCGAGTCCCCTGTTTTGTTCCTATTTGGCTTGGTTCCTCTGCATAGTCATTAAGGGCCCAATTAATGTCACCCTTTAGCTGAAGAGTGCTCATTTTTATTGGGGAGCTGACAGTCACCGCCATGAGTGCCGCAGTGTAATATGCATTAATTGCCCCGTAACACTGGTAATTACCAGTTCTTCAAGCCTCTCAGTAAACTGTCATGCCCAGACATGACTTCTTTGAAATAGATTACTCATTAGGGAGACCTGCCCTATTTTCCAAAGGGGGCTCACTGGGTTGGCATAAAGACGAAAAAAATCTGGTGCTTGAACAAATAGTTGCCAAAAGCAATTTCCTATTACAACTTCCCTGTGACGGTTATTTGCTTCCTTGGCCTTCTTTCTTCCTTTTTTTTTTTTTTTCCTCTCCAAGAGTTTTCCAGCAATCATTTTGGTTGAGAGTCAGAAGTAGTGTCAGATCCATCAAAATCCTTGTGCGTAGTTTTCTTGCTTGTCCTACTTTGACTTCTTTGAAGTGACACGTTCTACCTTTTCTTGCTTTCAGACAGATGAAGAACACTTGAGTGTTGGAAGCTCCTTTACTTTAAAATCTGTCTATGTGAAGATTAAGTTCTTGTTCAAATATTAATAGTTGATTGTCAATTGGAATGAATAGATTATGAAAGGTCTGAAGATTTATTGTATAACCTCCTGCTGCCTATATGTACTGGTGAAGTTGAAAACTGTTTTCCCATTTTAATGTGACCTATCAGGGGTTGACGTTAAGGATTTTTAC
>NW_015150474.1:514441-560390 GCF_000732505.1 Cyprinodon variegatus
TACAGGGTTTCTACAGTCGTACATAATTTCAGAATTCCCTGACTTTTAACTGACTATGGAGTAGTTTTCCCTGACAAAATAAATGCAGCAACAAGACAATAATAACATAACAGGTCACCAATTTAACATGTTTAGCTATATAACATTTAAATGCACCTCTCCAACGTCTGAGAGAAAAAATGTAATTAACATTTTTTAATGTATGACTTGCATCACTGTACAGAAGACTGCCATATGAAAGCCATATTTACACTGTGCGCATGGCATACAATTATGCCAATTTTCCTAATCCCTGACCGATAATTTTTCATCTAGGGTTATCTGGGGGTTGGGTAAAATGGGTGGAGGGTAAAATAGGTGGTGGGTGTGTAACTCTACTTACATTTTTTTGCCTTGTTGTTTTTTTTAGCCTGCCAAGTTGAAAAAAATGTGTCTAATTCACGCCAATTCCCAGACAAAAATCACGTGGAAAATCTGGCGGAAAATCTCACAGCTTTTCCAAATCACGCCAGAATGTGTACAAAACTACAAAAATGGCGCCGGCAATGCTTGTTGGTCCTTTTTTAAGCGAATGTTGGTGATTAAAAAGTAATTTTGAGTGATACATTTTTTTTTTTTTTGCGATCATTGCACCTGCGGGCAAATGCAATGAAATTTTTTCTCTCCCGACAATACAAACTACTTGCCCTGGGCGATCGGGCAATGGTTGACATCGAGCCCTGCCTATAACCTGTACAACTTTTAAGGTGGATAGGGGAAATAAAGTAATAGTTTGATCTTCGTGGGCCATTCCAAAACTTCAGTCCTCTCTTGAAGGCATTTTTTTGCAATATGCTGTGTGTCCTTTTAATAGTTATTCCCTTTTTTTCCTAAAAATCAGAATGTTGTATGCTTACACCAATATTGGTAAATATTGATAATAATTTCCTTAAGGCCCTTATGGGTGATGACAAACATTATAACAATGCATGATGCTGCTATCCTGATGCTTGATGGTAGGAGTGGTTTTTCCTTGAATGTGAAATATTGTTTTTGCACTTAGCAACCTTTTTTGAAATGCATTGCTAGGAAGTGTTACCCTAATTTTATCAGGCCACATGTTTTAGAGGCTTAAACTGGAATGTAACATAGATAGTCCCTATCAACGAAATAGCTTCAGTCTAACACTCTACCATATCACCCAGATTTACGAGGAACTATGGAAGATTATTGTCACATAATACACACTAGGTAGTTGCCAGAAAAATGTCTTTTATTGTTTTAGAGGGAATATTCAGTTCTTGGTATTGTCACTTATGCCAGATTTTCACAGCTTGATGTTACATCTCTATTTACTGAAACAGAACCTGCGGTTTTAACAGGGGTGTGTAAGTTGGTTTTATTAGTACTGTATGTTGATGATGCAGTGTGAATCCTCTCCGTTGCAAAAATCTAACCGATTTTTATCAGTGTTACCATTCATATGTTTTGCACATATAGCTGCCTACCTTTCTTTGAGGGCACTTTACAGTCATTATCTATTTACCACAGCAAGGAGAGGAACTGATTTGAAGAGCAGGGAAAAAAAGCCCTCTCACGGTGGAATAGACAAAGATCAGTCCTGACCGCACACACAGAGCCTCAGAAAGGTGCAGCTTTTGTTTTATCTCCCTTATAGCACCTGCTTCAGGCAATCTGCTCCCACTCGTCTCGAATGAATTTTGTCACGGCCTTTCAGATTCTCATCCAGCAATGTACTAATGAAAGGAGATGGTACAATTTGAAGTGACCCGCTTGCAGCCAGCAGTGCACAGCTGAGAGCAAGGCACACCCCTGCTTGATACGGAAAGCTAGTCGACCGTCCACTGATATACCCATTACCCTTCTCATTAATACCCTGCAGACCCCTTGTGTGTGAGCTTGTGCGTCCCTGCGCTCGTACACGTACATTTATCTGTTTGTGTTGGTTGAGCACTTATCGAATTGTTTATGACAGGCCTAATTGGGCTAATTGAGGACATTAAGATTACCTGTCAGCTGTGTGTATCCAGATTCCCTATCTGTCTGACAACTTCTGACAAGTGAGGGACCCCGTAGCATCCGTGATGATGGAGCATTCCCAGACCATAACAGGAAGGGTAGGGGCCACTCTAATTTAATGTGGAAAGTATCCACCATCCCTTGTTTGTGTGTGTGTGTTTGTGGCAGTGTGCTAAGTATAAGTGAGAGTTGGCCAGGCTAATGGAGTCCCCTTTGGCAATGTGACAGAACGATGAGGCAGTCTTGGGGGAACAGTGGGAGAGGTCTTCAAGTGTTTATAGACATGAGAGGGAAGGTGCTTAGGGTGACAGGTTGAACAGTGAATGACAAGAAAGGAGCACTGACATTTTGTGTCTCTCAGGTTGTGGATTTTAATGTTTATTTTTTACATCTTTAGTTTATTGACCAAAGAAAGAGAAAAATACAAAAAAAAATTCTAAATCAAACTTAAATTAGGGATATCCCAATCCGATATTGGAAATGTTCCGATATCAGCCAAAAATGAATATATATCGGTCTGCATCTAAAATCTGATATATAAGCGAGCTGATAGCAAAACTTTCCTTCTATGCACTTCTGGAGTCCATTGGTTAATAAAAAATGGGTTAGTTTTTCTAATTGCTGTCGTTGTTGAGTGTTATCGCTTGATCAAACCTTTTTTTTTTTTTACATTTCACCCTACAAAATAAGTATAAAAAATGTATGATTTGTGCTGTTATCGTATCTAGTCAACATCGATATCGGTCCATACTAGAAGCTTTCAAATGGGTATCATTACAGAAATTAAAAAGTTGTATCACCCCTTGTTAAAATCATGCACAAAAACAAGCATAGGTAGGAGATTCTCATGGCACCATAACCTATTAAAGATTGCTAATTGAATGTTGTGTAATTTAAAAAAGAACAACAAAAAGGTTTTGTAATTGCAACAAGTACCGGTAGCCCTGTGCAACTCTGCCAATAATCCTTTTGCCAATAAAGTTTTTAATTTTTATTTTATTTTCAGCTGAAATTGTGACCGTAAGCATATACATGTTTGGCTTTATGGCTTGAGGGTTTCATTATTTTCATGGCCCAGAATGGTTTCCAGTCCAGAGTGTATTGTCTTGAGACAACTATTGAATGGAAAAGTGCTTACATCTAGCTTTGAAAGTACTTTTTTTGTTGTTTTTTTTTCTTTTTTTTTGTGTGATTACATTTTAAATTTAATTTATTGTCCAGCCCTACCACAAATAATTAATAAAATTGACTAGCACAGCTAAGATGTTTTTATGAATATTTTCTGGGATTTGATGCACAGATTTTATTGTTTAATGAGCTGAGGATGCATTGGCGCCATCCGATTTGTTAGAGCTGTGTTACCTTAAAGTGGTGCTATTTTAGTGACTTTTTAAAAGTGGACAGATTTCGTCTTATCCATTTGGAAAGGAATAGACTATGATGCCTTGTTTCAGTCTGTTTGGAGTCCCTTCACAGTAATGAGTCGGAGAGATGGAGGATCAGTTTCACTCCGTGCTTTAAACTCCTAAAGAGAACTCTGTTTCTCTTGACCTTTCTTTGGCATCTTCTTAAAATAATCTTATACCACAGAAATGTAATCAGGAACAATTTTAGTAGTACCCATAACATGAATGATTTAAACTTTTAGCTTATTGAGGTTCTAGTAACCAGTCCATGTCCTGCAGGCTCTTTATTTTTTTGAGAATGTTTGATCAATATGATATTTGATTATGAATGGTTAGAACATAATGATGGTCTTTTAACAGACACGACTCTTTACATTGTTAAAAAAAAAAGTTAAAACAATGATATCCAGAGTGTTTATTTGTTGAATTTATTTATCCAGCCCCTGAGCATATCTCTCCTCCCTCTGCAGTACTATCAGTTGATGATTGTTGGCTGAAAGAGAGGGAGAGAGGCTTCTGTTTGGGTATTAATATCCATTCTTTTCCCCATTAAAAAGGTTGCCAAGGATATTGTCTTTATAACCTATGTAAAGGAGCTACAAAATCCTCAGAAGGTTGTAACTGATAGATCTAAACAGATTTTGCTGACGTTGACTTATGTGTTCTTTTTTTTCTGAGCTGGGAGAAGAGGGAAGGTAGCCTTTGTTGGGTTTAGAACCTGCTGCTCTAGCTATAAACTATGAAATGTCTTCATTTTAAAGTCAAAGGAGGTTTGTAACATTAACTATTTGATAAAGTCTTTGAGATATGTCCCAGTCACAAACAGCAGACAACATACTCAGTAGGTTTATCATAACCCAAGAAAAGTATCCAGTAAAAGCTTCTTGTGGTAAAAATAAGCCTTTACAATAGCTTAATACTAGAACTGGACAATAAAAACAAAAAATATCTACACTTCACCTAATAGTTTCAATAATTATCATGAAACGGTATTGAGTTAAAACGTTTTTTTCTAAAAAAAAAAAAAAAGAAGAACAAAAAAGGAGAGGGAATAAAGCTTGAAATATGTTTAAAATATTTAAAAATTATGAACTGGACTTGATTTCAAACTAATTTTCAACAAGGAATGTAGAGTTGCAGTTCTGTTAGGTGTGTTTGAATAATGCCAGAATGAATTTTGTAATAAAATAATAAAAAAAAAACTATTTTCCTATCTTCTAAATCGTGTAGAAATGCTCAAATAATATCAATAATTTTTAACAACATTTCTTCCTCTTTCAATAAATTATTTAATTTTGTTGCTGTAGACCATGTAAGTGATGTTTTGGGTCTTTTTTTCTTTTCTTGCTGTTATATTTTTGTAAAATCCAAAACACTGTTGTTTCCTAGAATATTTAAATGTTACCAAGTCTGAGTCCTATTTTCATTGGCTTAAGGTATGTGTCTGTGCATATCTGTATCAGCTCACCCTCCCTCCCTTTTACTCCCCCAACTCACATCTCCTGTGTGGGCATTGTGTTAGGCTTTGCAGTGTCATCGCTATGACAGATCAACGCTGTCAGCCCAGGAGATCCCTCTGTTTGTTTGTTCTACTCCAAAAGGGGTTAAACTGTCAAGTTGACAACTCGCGAGACCCTTAGACTCTGCCCTACTGCCTCTCCATGCTTCCCTCCTATCCACAGTCATCCCCAAACAAGTGAAAATCAATACCAGATTGCCTGAGGACCACTGTTTGGTGTGGGTCTGACCCTTAGATGTCCCCCACTCTGCTTCTTTCATTACATGTAGCTCAGTATTTAACTTCCATCCTGATCCCTTGCCTAATTAGTTTCGATAAGCTCCGAGTCGCTCTCTTTTTTTCCTCTTTCCCTATCTCTCTGTCCCTCTCCTTCTCTCTTACATGTGCGTTCACACACAGGCATACCAAACACAACAGGCATTTGGCTCTTTTGCCCCTTGTAGAGGACCTCTCTGGGAGTAGCACAAATCCCAGCACACACACACATAAGCCCTTTGCTTCTCTTGTGGAGGGATTATTGACGTGTTTGCTTAACAAATTTCTAAAAACGACAATAAAATTGGATTTGCACTTCAGATTTTTAGTGAAAACACTGGGGCTAAAAGTAATGGTGCCCTGCAGTGGATCTTTTGGCAGGACTGGACTCTTGCTTCTGTTGGCCATCCATTTCTGTAGATTTGTCAGAGCATTGATATCCTTTAGAGGATCCCAGCTGGTTCCTTAAAAATATTTATAGTAACAATAACTTAATAAAAAATACAAAGTCAGATAATTTACTAAATAAAGAATAAAAAATACAAAGTCAGATAATTTACTAAATAAAGTATTTCTTTTTGTTCCCTACTGGGGGTCTGTCTGTATGTGTGTGTTTACCTTCCACCCAGATGTCTAGGTGCCGCCACTGCGCCGGCTAGCCGGTCCAACACTGACAAGCCCAAACGAGATGTTGGCCCCCCTGCTCTGCTCCCCCCAGGGGGCTAAAATTACCCTTAGGAATGTAAACAGACTGCCGAGTAAGCACACAGATTTCTATGGACCTTCGTCTCCAAACTAGACCAGGGCAGATGCAGTTTGGACACACAGACCAAAAGGGGTTTGGGGGATACCATTAGCTGGTTTTAACTGACTTACAGCTGCAATTTGCATTGAAGGAACAGAGAACATCTTATATACTTTAGAATTCTTCTAATGTTGTTAAAAACCTTAGTTTCTTTTTTGTTTTAGCAGAGAGATGGGTTTTCTCAACAGTTCATTATTTGTGCAGAATAGCTGAAAGCTGTTGAGTCTGGGTGAAGAAGTTCAGTGGGCCGGGCGCTGACATGTTGATTTAGTGGTGGTAATACGACTGCACTTCCAAAGGTGCTGACTTGGATAAAAGCCAGGCCTCTCTTCCTTTTTTTTTCTTTCTCTCTCTCTGGGAGACATTAGAGACCTGACTCTAATTTTGGGGCAGAGTTGTTCTCATGGATGCAGGGGTCAGAGGGCCGACACAGCAGACATTCACACCTGCCCTACTGTGACTTCTAATTCTGCCTTCAACGAGATGTTTGCAGATTAAAGCCAATGGATGAAAATGAAAGAACAATAATATATAATAAGTATTTAAGATGATTGAGCACAAACCTGTTGACACTGAGGAATCGTCTGTATTGGAAATAGGTCTGGCTTTTTAAATTGTTTATTTGCTTTGCTAGTGCTATTTAGCTGGACAATTCTTTGAGTCTGACTTTCATATTTTTAAAACCTGCAATGAATATTTTTTCAAATTACATAAAAAATGTGCGCCTACCATACAGTTTCTTATTTATTTTTTGTCTGTTTTACTTAATGTATTATTTTTCATGCTTCTATTTCCCTTTCACTTTACTGCTGGTACACTTTAATATCACACTGAGAAAACAAAAAAAATATTTTTTTTTCTTTTTTTACTGTTATAAGTCATTAAATATGTGCATTTCTTTGCAGTCACTTGTGGCATCACAAGTTACTGCGGTTGCATTGCTATCCGTGGTTCTTCATGTGTGGACCTCGTCTGTGTGGAAGGTCCACTTCCTGTGACCTCGCAAATAAACATGATATCCATACATATACACACTTTACTCTGCTGGATGCATCAGATTTGTAGGCGCCCGGTCAGGCTGACTCGGCCCTAGCAAGGCAAGATAAGGTTACAGTACAAACTGTTGTTGATTAGGGCCATGCCTGTAGCAGTTGGGGGGACGTCCTAAATTGAAAACACATTAGCAGCAAGGGTTAAGGGCAGGATTAGGCCCAGGGCCGCACAGGGGCGAGGGGCAACAGCACACACAAAATGGCCGTTCCTCTGCCTTCCTTCCTTTGACTGTGTTTCCCCAAGAGACAGGTGGCAATTATCGGCCAGGGCTGCTGGGAGTTCACAATAACAGGTTAAAGGAGCATGTATCCCCCTGACGACGTGGTCTTCTGTTAGGACTGCCTCTCAGCCCCCCCCAGCCTGCACACCAACACCATGGGGAGCTTCCCGTCTCGAAGCAGAATACAGACACGGGGCCTCAACAAAGGCAAGAGGGATTCACCGGACACAGGTCTAAAATATTGCTGTTGACTGTGTTTTTACATTAAAAACTAGCAAGAAGCGTAATCTAAAAATTTTAAGAGCAATCTGAAGATTATATTTCTAATTTGACCTTTTCTTTATTAAATATATTTTTATGAATTTTAAGGTCCACCATGGAATGTATTAATTTTGTTAATGAAAAGCCACTATTGTATTGTATGTAGTGATAATTTTCGGGGGCCAATTCCTGAAGCGGCTTTTGCTTTTTCCTCCCTCCATTTAAATAATAAAATTACATCATAACAAATGTTACACCAGTCACAGTGTCAACCGAAAACAAAAAAAAACATTAACGGATAGCAAACAGAAGGGAGCAGTGTTGTATGCGATTCACGTGATTTAAGGCAAATGCATTGAATGTGCCAATGCATATATGTACCTGCTGATAAAGGAAAAATACGATATTGGCCATAACCATCAGCCATCCCATGTATTAAAGGGATAGTTCGGTATTTTTGACATGAATCTGTATGGCATCCCCATCACCAGCGGCATGCAATCACACTGACTTACCCCTGGCAGCGTCCTGTGAGCAGAGTTATCGTCCAGTTTTGGTCAAGCCGAAAGTAGTCCTGCAGGTTTTTAGGAACAGCGAAATAAAACTTTTCTCTTCCCAAAACATTATGTGTTCAAAAGAGTGATATTTTCGCATCCCAAAAACATTGTAGTGGAAAAAGTCACACATCGTTATCAATTGGTCCTATTTTCTCTCTGTTCGTATCAGTGCGCGCCGTCATTCAGACAGCGAGCCCAACAACAGCCATGTCTCCCTCCGCCGCGGAAGGAGACATGGCTGTTGTTGGGCTCGCTGTCTGAATGACGGCGCGCACTGATACGAACAGAGAGAAAATAGGACCAATTGATAACGACGTGTGACTTTTTCCACTACAATGTTTTTGGGATGCGAAAATATCACTCTTTTGAACACATAATGTTTTGGGAAGAGAAAAGTTTTATTTCGCTGTTCCTAAAAACCTGCAGGACTACTTTCGGCTTGACCAAAACTGGACGATAACTCTGCTCACAGGACGCTGCCAGGGGTAAGTCAGTGTGATTGCATGCCGCTGGTGATGGGGATGCCATACAGATTCATGTCAAAAATACCGAACTATCCCTTTAAGTACTGTTTGGTCCATCGTCCACACATCCAGGAAACCTGTTGGCGTTTGCAAAACACTTGGGACTGGGTTGAGGACTTTCTTCTAACAGCACTGTAACAAAATTTGCATCTGACTTGGAATGTGTTTAGGAGGATGGGCTTCCAGGGGCTGACAAGCATCAGCTTTCCAACCTATGGGTGCTCTACTGCGAACTAACTAAACTGACAGACTCCTCGATAGGTGTCAAAATGTTTTCAGAAAAATCCGGTTGCCTCCATTTTTGTGGTTCCCATGACCCTGATGACTGAGAATATGTACAGGGTGAAACAATGAAAAACATTAAATTAGAAACGCAGAAAATGATTATAAAAGATTTGTTTTGGGATGAAATGTAGAAGAATCGAACAAAGTGTTGGTTATCAACACACTTTATAGTGTCAGAGAGCACATTTTATGTAGAATGTGCTGTACATTGATTTCAATCAGACCGTTTTTCATGTATTGTTTGGAGAGTTTGGATATGTGCTATACCTTCTTTCCTTTTTTATCCAACTTTTGAACTCTTACCAAAGCCCAAACCAGATCCCAGCTTGTTTGCTTTTCTCCATGTCCAAGCCAGACCAGAGTGTGTCAGAATCCATTTCACCATGACGCAGTAGATCTGAGAAGGGTCCAGAGCACATTACACACACAGAAAACACTTGTCCCTCAGATACACGCTGCTAATGTGTTAGGCGACATGCTCAGTTAAGAGACTTAACGAGTTCAAAACATCGATCAGAACTCCTCCCTGTGACTGGAGGATGTTTGGAAAGCAATATGTGCAGTTCTTTGACAGCCCAAACAGAGACTTGACCCCAGATTTTTCCATCTTACATTTGTTCTTTAAAAATAAACAAAGTCATTCTGTTTAGCAACTCTGTTACTTAATCATGTATAACTCAGGCAATCATTCAGCTGTCAGATTGGGTGAGGGTGTGTTGGTAAGGTCATAAGCCTTTGGTTAATTTGAGAAGGTGGTTAAGGTGATTGGAGCGTTTTGGGGGGTGAGGTCAGAGAAAGTGATACTGATTGCAGGAAAGAAAAATCTCTGATAGTGCTGAGTGGTCATTGGAGAAGATGTAGGTAAAGGTTAGCACATTCACAAAGTAACTATTAATTTGGTTTAGCAAAAAATAAATGAATTCAAGACTTTGGTCAGTTGGTGACACATTTATTTTGTTTGGCTTAAGAAGGCCCTATGTCCAGATATTTCAAATTGTCCTAAACCCATCAGGCTTCCCTTCAGCATCTTTTGATAAGATACTCCAATTAGAGTGTAACGGGTTTTAAATCTCCCTGGATGTATCGGTATCCATTCTCACAAACAATTTTTAATCTGAAGATGCAACCACCTTAATCATGTTAGAAGCCGTGTTTGAATAGCAGATTGATTTATAAGTCAGCTTTTCATTTAAGCTGGTGTCTTGATTTGATAAAATGCAGATGTTTTGCTTTGCAATAAAATATGGTACACTTTTATAGAAATAGTCGGTCAGGTTTGAAATAATCTGGCAGGAGTGCCAGTTACTAAATGGTAGCCTCTGATTTATAATTTTTGCAATAATTACCTGCAACTGTAAATTATTTACAACTTTTCAAAATAAGAAATACTGTTAGATACCGCACTCCTCCACCACACTGTAGCCACAGTGGACTTTGGCTTGCATACATAGTGATGTTGACTTGGGAGAGCAATACTTCCTTTAAACTTTAAAGTGGCTCTGGCCATAGCTTCAATCCGATTCTTGAGATTTGGAATCAATTCTTTCCTATCTAGTACATTCTTAAATTGGATTGCTGGTAGTAAAAACTACATGACTCTGTAGTCATATTTATACTAGTATATTAACATTAAACGGCAAATTAATAAAGGGACGGTTGTTAACGGAGGTTGTAAGGATAATGGAAAATGCATTCTTTTTTTCTAAATCTCTTGATATGTATTTCAACCTTAAGTAATTAATATAACGATGTATTGTGTGGAAAATTGCTTTTTTGTTTTTGTAAAAATTGTAAAATTTCATAAAAAGTCTTAAACCTTATTTCATGAAAAATTGTGTGTTTTGAGAATCTGAGAACGCTTGCAGGTTTTAACCACAACCTGCCTTCTTTTCAAGCTGTCAGGCATACAGTAGGTGTAGGCGATTTTAACATACATCCAGGAGCTACCAGTGTGTTTTGTTTGTTTTTAACGTATCTGAGCTTTCTTGTAAAGAATAAGCGGGTAGTGTAGAGCAGAAAGAAGGCCTCTATTCTTAGCTAGACTCATGTTAATACCTTGACTGTAGGAGGTGAACTCTGCTGTTCAATTCCTGTTATTTATGGTGAGTAGGTTGTATAGTTTGCAGCAAGGGATTATTTACCTCCCCGTGCCTGTGTGCCCCTCTGGGCAGAGTCAGCCTTTAAATACCCGATTTGTGCACAAAAGCTTTACTTATCAGCGGTGTCATCGTTGTCCAGCAGGCTGAGTTGTTACAAACAGCTTCTGCAAGGCCATTAAAATACACAATGTGTTGGGATTTACAGCGATTAGCTGCAGGGGTTGAATCACCTGGCATACAAGCCCCCGGATCACTAGCATATTCTGAAATTCCACCACAAACTAATTCATCATAGAACCATTATCCACCTTTGGAAAAGCACTTCCAGTGGGTGACCTCTAAAGAACTGGGCATTTGTCACTGAGACACATTTTCTTTGTCTTTTTTTAGACGGGCTTGTATTTACCTGCTCTTTTCCTGCTGGATCCCATTCATTGATGTCTTTCTTAAAAGTTGCATATTTTCTTTGGTGAAAATAAGATAAAGAGAAATTAGAATAATATAAGGCCAATATTTTACAGCACCTCAGAGGCCATAACTTCTGACCTGATGTATGGAGGCTGGAAACAAAGAGTTCTTTATGTAGAGACCTCAGAGACGCAGAGTTCACCCTCAGGTAGAGGCTTGCTCTGTCTAAATCATTTCTGGGGTGTTTGTTTAAAGTGATTGCGTGGTATGCAAAGAAAGGTAGGGATGTTTTACAGTTTCATTTAAATTTATCTCCTTTTTACTTACCATGTCTTCAGTGAATAATATATTTATTAGGAGGTTGTTTTCCTTTTTTTCCTCCCAAAACGCAGCAGAATACACTTCTGCAGCAACACTTTGAATTTAATAATTGTTAAATTAAAAGTTAAATTTCCAACTGGATAACAGTTTATACCCAGGCCTGGCCACTCCACCGCTTTTTACTTTCATTTTATTTATGTAACAAATCAATTCATACCAATGTACTTGAACCCTTTAATCTTTATCTTTTTATTATTGTAATAAATACTTCAGATTGCTATTTGTCAAGTTATAACTAATCATCTCCTGGTTGATGGATGTAGTTTGCAGCCAAAAACGGGTGCAAAGCAGCCTAAACTACCGTATAAAAGTTTGGATGATGACGAGAAAGCAATGACCAGGATGTTTCATTAATGCAAAATGAATTTATGAAGTTATACTATGTTAGATTATACAAATAAAATGCAATTCAAGTTACCAGGGAGCAAGTTTGTCTTCTAGCTTGTAGATAAAAACTTTGCTCATTTGCCAGTTTAAAGAAGTTCTGGTCCCTTCAGAACAGACAATGTTGGATATGTTACCAGTTCAGAAGCCATGGGTACATTTGGAAAAAATGTAGTCTTTACCTTCACGTTAGTAAATGCAGGAAATTTAAGAAAATATTTCCTGATATTACTGAACATGTGGTACGCATGTTTCCAAAATAAAAGAATGTTATGAAACTATTAAAGCATAAAACACTTAAATGAAAGGTTGTGCAATCTTATTTAAGCAGGTTATTACACTTTTGTTTTTTAGTCCTTCATATTTTCTGGCTGTACAGATTATAGGTCAGTTGAAATGTCACAAAATATCACTTAAACTCAACAGGTTAGCATGCTTTTATATTACTGTTTCTAGACAAGACAACGTGATGGACTTTCTTTTTAAATGCAAAGTTTCTGCTTGCATCATATTCAGAAAAAGACTTAAAGTAACATTTAGGTGGAAAATTAAACTTGGTTTGTAGTTTAATGCATGGCTGAAGTTAATTTAAAGACTTCTGCATTTAGTTTTGAAACACGGCCTTTGATGCATTTATGCAAAGAGTATTTAAGATTCAAAGGTGTCGGAGTGGTTGTCTGCTTCACTGCACACTGTGTGTACGCACTGGCAGCTAATAACGCTGCCTCTTCACCATTCAAGAGGTTGTTTTTTTTTTCCCAGAGTGCCTTGCTCTCATTAAGCTGCTACCGTAAGCTGCTTGGAACCTGCTTAAAATGTAACCACCATCCGTTCATTAACACTATCGAAAGCACGGCTGGCAGGAGCAATCCACGCCCAGCCTTGTCAAGAGGCTTTCTGGCTGAAATTAGCTCCATTTCACAAACAATTTCCCAATCTCCTTATGTAGCCGGGTGTTTATTGGAAGATGGCCTGTCTCACTTAGAGGTTGTCTGTAATGAGCACGTACCAGGCTAAGGAGAGTAAGCTTACATAATAGGCCATCATTTGCCTTCAAATTTAAGCTAAACTTTTTTTTCCCACTTCATCTACAGTTAAACCTTTAAAGAGCCAATATGCAGCAGAGTAGCATATAAAGTATCCTTGGGTGCATTTATAATGACTTTTAGGTGCACTTGCATGCTGTTTGTTATTATTCCAAAGACTTTCATGCTGTAGTCGTCCTCCCTGCCTGACCATTCCTCCCTGTTATTGTTTCTTCCATGTGTTAGCTTTTTGCCTCAAGGTCCCCGTAGTATTGACTTGTATTAATGCTGAGCAGGTTTCAGACTCTATTTATTTTCTTTACGGTATGAAAAGGCCTTGGTGGCATGGCTCCCCTGTGTTTAGAATTTTGCTAGTTTCAATTTGTACTTGGCCTCCCCTGACGGACCTGGGACATGATGTATCGCGGACCACCGCCTTATCTGTTGATCTACAGTTTTAACCTTTTCAGAGGTTTTGCTCCTCTCCACTCTGTTGAGAACAGTTCCCCTTTTCTCCTCTGCTCTGTCTCGCCTCCTCATCCAGAGCACGGGAAATCCATACAGCATCGCTTTCATACGAAAGGAAGTCATCGTCTTAATGTAAATGTTTAGCTTGCGTCTCCATAACATTTCCATATTAAGAATTGGTGGCCATGTTCAGCAGTGGACCGTGGAAATGATTGGAGTTTTGGGGTTTTGAGCTTTTTGCAGCGTTGAGAGGCTAAGCTGTGTGTGTGCGTTGTGACATTGTTTTGAACTTGGAGTGTTCATCTGCAGGCTTTCTTCAGGGCCGTTTGCTCCTAGATACAGCACCGTAAATCACTCACTGTAAAGCCTAGGATGCAGGGATAGTGTGCAGGAGCATGTACTGCTGCAAGGGCCGTGCAGAGGGAGGGATGAACGTGTATAGCTGCATATTTTCTTGAACATGTCTGTCTCCACAGAAATGCTGTATGTAAAACATGCACCGCCTCAAGGCTCCGTCAACGCAGCGCTGCACATGCACACCACAAATCAGACGTGAAACTTTTATTTTTACATTTTTTTTAAAGCCAGACATTAAGGTATTTACAATAATCTCAAATAACCATACGCGATACGATTCCCAAAGAATTAATTTGTTGAAGTGAAGTTACACCACCAAAAGATTAATCGCATGTCCAAGGTTTTATGTACTTTACCTTGGAACTGAACTTCCACTGCTCTCATGGCCCCTTGGCTAGCTTCCTCTCTAGGTCTCCTGAGGCCCTGCAGCATTGTTAACTGTCTGAGGATGGAGTATCTGGGACTGGAGCTCTGTCAACCCCCACAATCTGGTATTGCACAAGGGAGGTGAAGTGCTCAGAGTTCAACGCCAACATATTTTTATGCATGGCAGTTAATGTTTAAACAATAGGTATGAACGATCTACGGCGTTTTGAAGAAAGTCTTCATCCACCTTGAAGTTTTTTACATTTCATCACATTACAGCCGCAAACTTCAGTGGATTGTGTTCTGGTTTTATGTGACGCATATTGATGCAAAAATGAAAGAAAAATAAAACATCTGATTTTTACCATTTTTAATTTGTGAAAGTGAAATTGAATCATGTTGGATATCATTTATTATTATATAAGAAGGTGCAAAGATTAAGAAAATCAAGATTATTATGACTCTCTCTTGGAAAAGATGATAAATTATTTTAAATACAGAACTAAATACTCAGGCGAACACAAACAAAAGATAAGGAATGCAAATATGAAACATGCATAAAAGTTTTAATTGGTAAATGCTGGGGAAATCAACATCAGATTTATTTATGAGTTAAACTAATGTACTTTATAGCAATGGTGAGGTACACAATATGTTTTTATAAAACAAAAGAGGCACGTACAAAGAGGTAAGATGTTTGAATCAAAATGAGATCCATATATTTGGTGGGCATTATTTAGTACCGTAATTTTCGAACTATTAGCTGCACCTGAATATAAGCCGCAGAAGCTAAATTGCATGATTTGTACATATACAATCCGCACCGGACTATAAGCCGCAGGTTTTTTATGTTTAATGACCGTCTTTCTCGCTGTCGTTCTGTCTCGTACCACTCACGGTAGAAGTCTGCTTCAGGAGGACCTTCGCATTCCCCCACACGCGGCTACCGTACTTGTGTGTTGAAGCAAATGTGATGTCAACATGGTGGATGGTAAAATCCATGGATTTAGGTATTACGCTAGTGGCCGTTAGCTATATAAGTCCATAGATAAGCCGCATTGTTATATACGCCACAAGGTCAAAAAATTGGGAAAAAGTTGCGGCTTATAGTCCGAAGATTACGGTATATAAAGATGTATTAGATTGTGGATATGTGTTGGACACATTTACCCTTACATATACAAAAAATGTTCAACAAAAATAGTTTTATAGTTTTGATAGTAAGAATCTTTCTATCCTAAGTAATGCAAATCTTTACAGCCTCCAACGGTTTTTCATCGGTCTAATTACCTCCATCTTCACCTCTGTTTTTTTGAACTATTCAATAATTGTCTTTTAAAAGCAATTAGCTGTGCTGAATTTTAATTGTGGATATCAGCACAAAAGGTTTCTGAATAAAAATGTAGTCTAGACTTTCTTTTACTACATGACATAATAAATCATCCAGTATCTAGATTAACATGGCAAATACCATAAACATGCAGCCAGAGCCACAACTGAGAGGCATAAAATAAAGCATATTTGGAATGAGTCAAAGTCCAGACCTAAACCAGTTCAGAATCTGTTGCAAAAAATGTTATCATAATGACTGTAGCCTGTTGTCTTTGGCCCATTTCCGAATCATAGACACTCTTATGTTGATGTCTTATGTTATATAATATTCCAGATTTGTAGTTGTAATAGATGCTGAGTGGACGTACGCACACACTGCTAAAAAGATCTAGAAATAAGTAAGAATTTCTTAAATTAGGTATATTTACCCTTAATTTGAGTAGGTAAATAAGATAATTTGGCAATGGAATTAGTATTTTTACTCCTAAAGAAGATAATTAGATAATATGCACTTGAAATGAGACAAAGTAATTGTTTTTTCTTATTTTAAATATAAATTCTCTTGTTCCATTGGCAAAGTGTGTCACTTCCCCCCTCAATTCAATAGAAAGTGCACATATTTTAAGGACAAATGTCATATTTAGATTCCAGTGTTTTGAAGTGCAGAGAGCTCTGTAATTAATGAAGAGAATGATTTAAGGTTCCCCTTAAATTAGTTTTCAAAGTATTTATTATTTTTTATGATTTGAATGACCCCAACCTGATACACATGAAAGGAGAATTAAGAATTTTAAATGTTTGGGGTTTTTTTTTCTTTATAATTTTCTTTCTTAGAGGTTGAAAGTCGAAGAAAAACTGTGTTAAACTTGCAATTTGCCCAAAGCAGCACTTGATCAAATGCCAATACCAACACTACCTAAGCTCTGCAGGTTCGACTCACTTGTTGGTCACATCTTTTTACCGATTTTAGCATCTTTAGATGCTCTTCTGTTACTGCTTTGAAAAACTACTATTTTCCAGAAATAAGGTGGAATAACCCATATATTTGATGTGTTGTGTGTCACAGGTTTGGCCCTGGCCTTGTGATCTACTGGTACGGTTTCATAGAGGAGCTGGACTGCCAGAGAGACAGAGGCATCTTACTCAAAGACTGTTTCCCTACAGACATTGTGACACTCTGCCACGCCAGCCAGCAGGAGCATACGCCTGAAAGCCAGAAAAAGGACAAAGAGTGAGAGAAGTTCAGTAGTGGAGGGGGAAAACCAAACAAATTAAAGACTGGGCGTTGAAAGAGACAAAAGATGCAGAGAGGCTAGGAGGTGGGAAGGGCAGGAACACTGAACTATGCAGGGCAGGATTCCTACTGTAGATCCGGAAGCAATTAGGCTTTCCTGCAGCATGATGCAGCTGGCAAGAATCTGCCCTGAACTCCACCTGACCCCCTCTCACCATCTGTATCTGTCTTTCTTCCTCCCATTCATTGCGCCAACGCAACCTCATGGAGACACACAACAGCGTTCTGGATATCTGACGGTGCATGGCCAGATTCTGCTTGTGGTCACCACCTGGCCCTTGGATGGCCCCTCTCAGTGGACGGCCAGTGCTGAGGCAGGACACAAGACCCTCTCTTATCACACCCGAAGCCCTGGCCTTTCTCACTGCTTCCGTCTCCGTTCCACCGGGCAGATAAGGAAGGTGGGGTCTGGGTGGGCGCCTGTCTCTCACCTACGTCACTCGGTGCCCTCTCAGTCACTCTGCAGGGGGGTAAACAGGATCAGTGCTGATTAAGGTTGCCCTCCCAACGACCCCTCTTATATGTTTATTTCTGTACATCGTTCTAACACTGCTTTTTCTATAGTTGGCATTTTTTCTGTCAATCACTGCAACTAGTATTATTCTAATCCTTCTAAGGACATATTCTCATCTGATTGCTTTTAAGATTTCTAAAAGCTCTGATGTATCGTGTTTGAGCTATTATATAATTTTACAATGTAAGTGAACTTTTTGATTTTAATTAATTAAATAAACCCTATTTCAAACTGCATATGTAGTAAAACAGTATACTTAATTCATTTAGACTAACCGGTGAGTTATAACGAAATCATTATATATTTAATCTTATACTGTTTATACTGTTTTCACATGATAACCTTAGGTGTAAATAACAGTTTCATTAAATTTATGTGAGAACAATTTTCCTGGAATGTGTCCGATAGTTGATCTGGGTTTTGCTCATTTTACCGCGCCAACTATTTCTGAACAACCCATGATGCAAATGATGTAAACTGCTCTTTGGTTATTTTCAGCAAGTTGACCAGCAGTGTGCAGCAACAGGTGGTTAATGGGCCGGAGTGCAGTACCATTTGCACCAAGCAGCCAGAGGAAACAACCAGTCACTCTGATAGTTTACTTGACAGCCTGCTAGAATTAATTTCATCTGCTATGACTGTAAAATGAGTTTTTTTTTTGTTTTTTTTTAACATAACACTTAAAAATGTTCCTGCTCTGGTTCTAGTAACCACTGCACATCTATAAAGGTTTCCACCGAACGCGTGTTTTGCAGCTGCAGCAAAGGATTTACATGTTAGTCCTATATAGAGTGCAGCTCTGGAGCGCTGCGATAAACATAAACACACAATTATGTAAATAATAAAAAGCAAACAGCTTAAAAATGACCTAAAACCGATTTGTTTTACTCGAAAGTCAAACTTTGGTTTTCTGAACAAAGCAACACAGGCTTCCTAATTGCAAATGCAAATATTTTCCTTTTAATAGATTTCAGTCTTCACCAGGACAAATGCAACCACTTAGTTTGCATTTTAAAAAGTTTCCCTCTTTGCCAACTATTATTGAAAATGTTTAACTCATTTGTATAATGTCTTGTCAGGTGTCTATTATATCTGGTTATGTGAGTTGGTGGAAACATCTAATTACCATGAAAAACCAGGGAGCACTGCAGTGATCATCTTCAGCACACTTTATGAAGAGATGCTGAGGAAAGAAACAGCTGAGTTTTGGGAAACTGAACAAAACCATGAGTGAAGCTGTCATGCCCTGTCTGTAGGTCTCCATTCTCCCCTTTATGATCTACAAAAACATAAGAGGAAAAAAGTGAGAGGATAAAGAATCTGATGTGAGAGAAACATAATTTCCCCTGTTCTAACCGCAGGATTTAACCAAATACAAATGATAACTTCTTATTTTCTATCAGCCAGGCTCTATATCTCCCCTGCTACTCATCTGAAAGTTAATTTAAAGCTTTAGTCAGATGAAAAAATTGTGATATTTGACTCACTTTTTTCACACTGAAAATAAAATCCTAATGCAGAATAAAAATAAGTGTTTTTTTTCTGCAGGCATGAACTCTTCACACGGTTAGAAGGCTAGGGTACATGGGGGGGTTAAATACCCTTAAAGTGTTGCTTGATTTGTTACCCCTAAACCTCTAACCCTCAGCCGGCTCTCTTCCAGGCCTTGATCCTTCCAAGAAGAGGCCGTTAGGTCACCACGGGGTCGCCAGGCAGCAAAGGCTTCTTCTGTCAGCCCACCACCACCACCTACCTCACCCCTGTCGTACAAAACAACTGTCCCCATGTGTCTAGTTAAATCCAACCCTATTGCCTGACCATGGTATGCCCAGACATCAGTTTATGGCTCCTGTTGGACACAAAAACATAGAGCTATTTTACACAAGGAGGGGAAAAAAGTCCATTGAACAAGAGCAGAATAAATGGAAAATAGCAGATTCAGTTCCTCTTAAATTTCAAGCCTTCCTGCCATTGTTTTCCAAGATGGCTGTTTCAACAAAGAGTAGCCAGGGTCAGCTCCTATAAATTAAGCTGTTTGCGCTAAATGCAGCTTTTTATAAACCGACTTCAAAGACAAGTACTGGCATCAAAGTCAGCTGACAAGATTTCCATGATGTCAATGCAAATACAGAAATAAATAGCTTCCATGTAATTATTTTTGAGAACAGACATGTTTTTTTTTGTGGTTTGTTTTCCTTTGCCCCCTCCGACTCTACCACTTTTAGATTCATTGTTCCTGTCACAACAATAAGAATAACTCTCCTGAGCGCTTTCCCAATAAGGTCAGTTTGGAGAAGCTGCTTCCTGGGCAGGCAGCGGCTCGGGTTGTGGAGTAGATTGATCTGAAAGAAGCATCCAGCTTTGATAACGTACAGTTTGATTTTCAGTAATAGCAGCGAGTCTGAAAAACCAAGTAAAGCTATTTAAAGCTTTAATTTCTATACAGACAAATGTATGCAGAATGCGGTACACTGTGATCTAAATTAAATCACAAAGAGTGAATCATAGAATACGCAATACTTATACAGAAAGTGAAAAAAAATTTTTTTAAATGTTCCTATACTTGAGAAACTAATAATAATTAATAGACTTTAAATATTTTTTTATTATTATTTTGATTTTCACATTGTGGTACTTTATGTTGTCACTGCTCACCTCAATAAACAAATACTCCAGACCAGGATAATTGAACTACCTTCCAGATTTCCTTTGGGTTTCTCAGTTTTTAATCAGAAACAGCTCATTTGATGTAGTTTAATAGATTCTCCATCCGGTTGTGGCTCAGGATTAACCCTCCGCAATGTTAATTAGGCTTAAACCGTTGGTCTAAAACAGGCATCCCCAAAGTCGGTCCTTGAGGGCCGCTGTCCTCCAGGTTTTAGAGATTTCCTTGCTCCAGCACAGATGATTTACTTTGGAAGCTGATTAACAGACATTTGCTGAACTGCAATCATCAGACTCGGCTGTGCTAAAGCAGACAAACCTCTAAAATCTGTTACACATATTCATATACATACATATATATATAGATATACAGAAGAGTTATATGTGTAAATATTTATATCTTTATTATCCTGTGTTGTTGGTTGTGTATATCTATCTATCTATCTATATATATATATATATATATATATATCTATATATATATAGATATATATATATATATAGATATAACTGTAACTGGAGCTTGTAACAAAAGTAATTTCCCTCTGGGATTATTTCTGATTCTGAACCAACTTTGGTGATGCCTGGTCTAAAACCACGATGCTGGTCTGTTTGCAGTTACATTTAAAAAAAAAAACATAAACAGCTTTTCCTATTCAGCAGAGTAACATGACATACCCAGCTGTTCCTATTTATTGAAACTGATAACATAGATATTAAATAAATTTAAAAAAATTGTTAGAACTGTAAATTTATAGTCATTTTTACTATTTTTCTAGGCTGCACTTTTAAAAGCTGAAATTGTCCAGTGAGCTGTTTCCAAACGAAATTTGTTTTTGTTTTACACTTGTGTAAACAAAATGACAAAATCTGTCTAAAGTCTAGAAAAGTCTAAAGATATGACACTATTGTATGAAAATATCCCCATATAATGATCAACTTTCCCTGAGCCTTTAAATCCATCAAAATCACTTTTTTTTTTTTCAAATCTTCTCTGCTTTTTTTTTTATTATTTTCTCGACTTCTTAGTGTTTTTCTTTCTTCAATCACCTCATTTTTATGCAAAGCAGGTCTTTATAAACAATTTTAGGAATGGCCTATTGTACAAATATGAATTTTTTTAGAGGACTAGCATTATTTACTGCTAAATAATAATTTAGCAGTAAAATATAAATATGGTCTGCTGTCCTAACACATTTCCTTTTTTTTTTTTCTCCTCAAATTCTTAAATCTCTCCCTCCCATGTGCCAGGTTAGTTTGATGCATCCACTCTGTCTGGGCTACGCCTGCAGGCTATTGGAGGTCTGCTCTTCACTCAGATGTACAACTTGGCTCAATAGTCTCTAGATCCTGCTGTTTTATGCCTCTATGGTCAAACTGTTAGACCTCTGAGACACTGAGCATGAGAAGAGAAGGACAGAACCACAGACTGAAGGGTTGCTTCTATCCCTGCAGCAGACCACCAAACGGGCTGCCTCCACGATCCTGTGTTATTTATGTGGCGAGATCTCAGGCCTGTTCCTGCCTCGGGCAGTGTAGTGTTTTAGTAAGGATCCTCTCAGCCTCCCCAAGCCAGGGAGACATCACAGAGTGGAAATAAATAAAAGTTCTCCACAAAGAGTCGGCCAAATTGAAATTAAAAAATGTCCTCCTTTTTTCCTGGATGGAATAACGGCAGAGAAAAAAAAGTAGCCTGTTTTCTCCAAGTTGAAAGAGATGCAAAGAGTTTTTTTTATTTTTTTTTTTTTTATTTCTGGGAGGCTTATCCCTAATCAGAGGCTGGTCTACAAAAACCGCAATAGATCGTGAGAAAAATTTTGAGGACAAGGAGGGTGAGCTAATTTTAAATGGCTAACCAGAGGAACTTTGATTGACAGGATGGGGGACAGATGGTATGTTTGAAGGAAACTGAACAACTATGACACATAAATCTACTTGGTGGGGTGGGGGTAGATATGGAAGAGAGTTTACTTTCCACTGACTCACTGGCTGGGATGGGCAAGCACTGTAACTGCCAAGAGTCTAAAAAATGAAGAAAAGGATGTGTGATGTAAATACTCTTGAAAAAAAAAATAGCTGTGATGCTGATTTAACATTGCATCACATGAACTTAGAGGGCTTCATATTGAAATAGCTGTTTTTGACAACTTCAAGTGAACAATTCAGGCTTCTTTCCACTGAAATAAACATCTTGGCAGCAGAAACCTAAGGAGTGTTGAGGAGAAACATCGGGACTGCGCTCCTGTTCATAAAAAAAGTTCATGAGAGCCAAGCTTCAGTTTGATAGCAAAAAAAGAAAACATTTAATGCACTTTTTTAGATGAATCCAATGTTCTCATGCATAATGCATTGGAGTACCCTGTGTAACGTTTCACATCATAACCACAAACGAAATTAAAAATCATTGAGACCCAACAGACCAACAGGAAATGATGAAAAGATACAAGTGTTTGTAAAAGTCTGCAAAGTTTAGGATGCATTTGCATTCCGCCCTCTCTGCATACCTGGATAACAAAATGCAACCAGTTACCTATAGAAGTCATCTAATTCCCAAACCAAGATGCAGCTTTGATCAAAGAAGCACTTTAGTAGCTGCAGATATCAAGGAGATTTTCTCTGAGGACAAGTATTAGTTGTTGAATATAGCCCGGTGTTATGCAAGGGTGGCATATAAAAGGTTGTGTTGAAAGAGGTCCATTGGGACACTGTGCTGTGGTCAGATCAAACTAAAACACAGTGGTGGCAGCAGCATGTTATGGGGATGCTTCTACAGAGATCCGGAAGCAGGTTGTTGAGAGGATGGAGCACAATTTAGAGCATTCCTGAAAGAAACACACTAGAGCCTACAAAAAGACCTCAGTGTTTAAGATTCACCCTCTACTACCTTAATCAGATTGTATTCATTGTATTAGAATTGAGTTAAAGTATAGATCTAAAGCTTACTAATAGTTTGAAATAACATTTAGACCTCTAAGCTCCTGACCGTAAGTGAAGAAGAGATGCACCACTTGCTTTGGTCTATGACATAAAATACAAAAACATACATTGAAGTCTGTGGATACAATGTGGGCAAGAGGTGTGAATAGGTTTCCAATGGACTTTAAGGTTACTTACACTGTACTCCTGATGTATTGTACGATGCAGTCATACCAATGTGGCATCTCATACATATGCCGCTTATCCCAGAAATAAATAACTGTGGAATTCCGCATTGGTCAGAACCACATAAACCAGCAGAAAGGTCAAAGCCCACAGGTGGCATTTGGTTTGTGACCCAGTGACCCATCTCCTGCTCCTAGGGAGGCTTCATGAGAGGGACGTGATTGGGTGAACCACCATGGTGGTGGACAGCAGGCAGGGATAGACTGCACTGGGAATGCGTTGTGCCAAAATAAGAAAACTGAGAGGAAAAGGTTTCTGAGTGGCTGGAGACAAAACATTTAAACTGATGTTGCCTCAGCCTTTACCTTTTGTTTTATTGGTTTTAGAATGGCCTGTAAGCGCCCCAACTTATTAGGAAATAACTAGGAAGTAATTGGAGCCTCTGTACCATACAGACTACACACCTCATTACGATGTTAAGTAATACAATAACACATAACTGTATTTGTGAAGTGAAACACTCACTTAAATGTGAAAATATGTTATTTTCAAAACTGTCAAGTGCTTTTTTTTCTTTCTTTTTGAGTTTGCTTTTATCCAAATATTTTCATTGTACACCTGAGTGTATAATATGTTTAGTTTTGGTCCTGTTTTAAGATGAATATTTACCCCAATCAGGTTCTTTAGTTTTCAGTGTTTCTTCAGTGTTGCCCCCCATCCATTTCGCAGTAACCTTTGACCCGCTTCATTGTCTCTCCTAAAAAAAAAATCCTACCCACAATTTAGCACAGAGCAGCCTAAAAGTTAAATTTGACTATTTCCTTTAAGTTAAACTGCAAATATTATTTCATGTAGCTTTCTTCAAAAAGCCATAGCTTTTTTTTTCTGTCTTGCCTCCATGCCATGCCTTGTTGATTTGGGTGGACAGCCATGTTTCGGTGTGCTTTCAGTTATTCTGTACTCTTTTTGTATTTTTGGATGAGATCCCGCTTGAGATATTCTTTTAAAACCTCACCCCCTGCCTCTATCTACTGAAATTTCTGATTAATTCCTTTATCTTTATAATGAGGTTTGTTTACAAGAAGAGATATTTAATTTAAATCACAGCTGTATTGATGTTGAAATTACTGAAACTGTTGTGGAATGTATGAATGACGCCTTTGGACAAAGAGTAACGGTTGAATCCAAAACATAATTCATGCCACTAATCCAGAAAGCAGTGAGCCTAACCTAAACCTAACCTGCACTGTTTGTCCAGACAGACCTTATCTCGCGGTGCAATAAATCTACACAGATCAGAAGAATAATGGACCTATAGAAGATTATTTTTTAACATATTTGAAAAAGGTGGTGCGATGTCTCCAGCTGTTAGGGTACAGTTGTACTATCTAACCCAGTTGTTTCATTAGTCCGAGCAAGAATGGGTGAGTTTTATAGCTTATTTTCATCCCAAAAGATGTCATGTTCTTTAATTGCAGGTTTCAGGTAATGATACACTTCCATCCAAACACATCTCCTGCATGTGACTTATGGCAAGTCACCATGAAGGGGATCGATGCAGCGGCTCGTTTTTACTGTCCCGATTATGTCATGTTGCTGCAGGGTGAGTGATTGCTCCACAATCTTGCCGGAAAGCCAGAAAAAAACTGTCAGTGACAAAATGATAGAGCAGCATGTGTGAGTTTTAAGCAAACTTCAAGGGAGGACTAAATCCTGGCCTTCTGTAACATCAGGACATCACTTTAGTGACCACATCCCAATCCCATAGGGATCATCACCCGGTCACATGAAACAAGGACGACTGAATGCAGCAATGGGATGTTGTCATTCAAATGGAATGGATCACTTGAGCTGCATGGCAGGGTTGTAATGACCCTGTGTATGGGAACTGTAATGTGGCTTTCCCATTGGGTTTGAGGCGAAACTCTATGCCGGGCTATTCAGGTGCGCAATAAAGTGCTTTTCACTTTCTGAGGACTTCCTGTCTCCAGTGGCGTTCTCCATTAACTCCTTGCAGACAGACAAGAGGCTTCCCATTGGCCAGGACGCTCTTTATCACAGCAGTCATTCCCCCAGGTATGGCCCTACCTGGCCTGCAGATAAGATAGGGAGCCGGCTGCCTGTCATTACTGGCAGATGAAAGCTATTTAAGTATTGACAACACTTTACACTCCCCTGTTGAGAAACAAACTTGGACTTGTGAGGCGTGCACACACTGGGTTTTTATTGTGTAGAGGTACCCAAACAGTCTGACATCACTGATCCCCTTCCTCCTCCTCTTCCTTCTCTTCAGTTGGCTACTATTTATTCCCACCAGCTGTAGTGACAAGCTAAAAAAGTTCTTGACACCAGCTCTTGCTTTTCATCACTGGAGCTTCTGATCACTAACAGGGACAGAACTGTTTTTTTTCTTGTCCCTCTTTCTCTCTCTTTCTTTTCAGCTCATATGTTGCTGAATCTCCCACATGTTGAATTAATTAGATCAATTACAGAATGTTGAGCAGGAGGTCAGATTTTTTTTCTTATAAATACGGTATTTATATCATCAAGTCCAACACATACACCTGCAAATGGAGAACTCAACAAACTAAAAGAAACTAAAATCATTAAAAAATAATAACAGTAAAAATGTCAGTGATTCGTCAATAAAGAATCCAAAATAGAATTAAAAAAGTAAATGGCACAAACATTTATCAAAAAAGGACATTATTTGTAAGCAATAAGAGATAGATAGATAGATAGATAGATAGATAGATAGATAGATAGATAGATAGATAGATAGATAGATAGATAGATAATTTTTTTTTAATTTTATTTTGTTTTTTGACATTTTTAAAGCGTTTAAGTTGAACTTCGCTGTGTTACATACATTTACTGCAAACCTTTTTGTAGGTCGGATATTCTTCAAGTTGAATGCATTAAAATTGACATAACCAATAGTGATGAAGATTATTGCATAATTTTTATTATTATTATTATTGCTGATTTGAAAGGCGGATTATTTTAGATATTTAGTTCCATATTATGGGACCATTCAACCAGTCTGTTGTTAGAGTGGATCACATTGTCTCCATCCTTCTAACTAAACTCTATTTTCTTTTAGTCTCTTTCTAGTATAGATTTCTATGCCATTTCACTGTTTGGAAAAATAAGGAGAGGTTTCCACTGCCACCATAGATGTTAATGGTTACCGGTTCTATACTTTGACTCATAATCTTCAAGTAGGCTGTGATTAATGATGGCAGCAGAGTTTAGGGGGCCCTTTAGCCCCCCCTCTGCCTTGGTCTTGCTTCTCTTTGGTTCTAAATGCGGAGATTCAGATGAGATCTTCTGGTTCTGTTTTATTAATTGCTAATTTCTCTCTGTGTGTCACACACACGCGCGGAGAAAAAGGGGGGCGTATGGCAACAAGTCCCCCAGTGCAGCATCATATTGACCCTACAATCCATCTCTATTGATTTCACCATCAACCTGGATTCTTAATCCATGCATAAAGAGCTTTATACCTGTGAGTAAATAGAAGATGTAGGGACGCTTTTTTAGTATCAAAATATGACCAAGAAATTGATTAATTTATTTATTAATTAGGTCCAAAGATGATCCTCCTTGATTTTTTTTTTCTTTCTGTAAACAAATGGGCACTGGCCTCCAGAAGGGGTCGCCATCATGTAAAAGCAGTGCGCCCAAGGGTGCGTTAGGGAGGGGAGGGGCTCCCTTTCTCTCTTTCTTGCTTCTGCAACATCTACATCAGATTGGAGTTATTAATTAATGAATCTGCGCCTTCAAATGTGCGCATTAATCAACAGCCCACAGCATTTTATTTTTTTTTTTCAAATATATTTTAGGAAATCCTCATGGATAGGGTCCCTCAGCCTCTCAGTCCTCTCCTGTTATTTACAGTCCCTGTGAAATGTCTCACTTTGCTGCCCTCGGCTACCCGCAAAATTTCTTCTTTTTTTTTTTCTTTTTTTCCCCCCAAAGCTCTCAAAATAACCCGGGGAAATTAAAGACTAAGAAAATCAACTCATAGGAACACAAGCCATAAATTAAGGGGATCTATATTTTCACCGCTGCAACTGTCTCCTAATGGGAATGATGTTGGATTTATTGGGGGTGGTGGGGGGGCGCATAAAGCGCGATCATTTCAGCGGAAAAAAAAAAAGCGCTCAAACATTGGCGAGCTGGAGGCCATTGTAACAAGGCGCTGGGAAAAAAGGCAACGTAATGAGAAAATGTGGGCCCGGGGCCCGCCTAATTAAATCTTAACTGATTGAAATAACGCGTTGAATACCTCAAGGCTTGACTAAACTCGGGCTATTTCCCTTTTTATTGCGCTTTATTTATTCTGCCCCTCTTTGCTTCTGCTGCTGCTGCTTCAGGACTGACCGCTGCAATCTGAAGCCAATCCCCACAGCTATGTTATTTGATTAATTATCATTTTAACATCATTGGGAATATATATATTCTTGTCTTTTTTTTGTGGCGTTAGTGCGCAAATGACATTGCAATTAGAAATTTTTAAAAAGTGGTGCAAGAAATGTGGCTTAATAAGGCCTTTTTAATCTAATCTGAAACTATTCCCCGTATTTATTTTTTTTTTATTATTATTCTATACATTCTGGCGCTAAATTACACATATTATATTAGGCCTCAGTGTTGAGTAGCCTCCTCTTGGAAATAAAAAGAATAAAACCTTTGTCTTTAAGAAAAAAAAATAAAGATAAAAGAGAATAAAATATTTGCAAAAGGCCAGACGTGCGTAATGAGTGAGGACTGTGCATGCATGTTTCTCCCTCCATTGTCTGAGAAGGAAAAATACTATCATAAATGATAAATAGATAATGGAGCTGTCTCCTGCAGACGCGTTCATCAGTGGTAAATGGGGGCTGGCGCGCAGAATTAAGGCGAAAGAGTTTGCAACATTCCTGCAGGGTGGAAGCTGTTGACAATTAAACATCACACACACTCACACACACTCAGGGAATGAAGCAGAGAGCTGGAGGAAGAATGATCAGAAATCCACTTTTTATTTATTTTATTTGTTTTGGTGAGGCATTCGTTTAATGAAATGGATTTCACAGTCTCCTTTTTTCATCTATTTTCTTTCTAATTTAAGAAACAAGGAAGACATTTGAGAAGGAAAAAAGTTTCTGCTTTGTATTGTATAATCTTTTATTTTTCCATTTTAAGTTGTCTTTTTATTTCTATTCAGCAAGCTATGAGATTGTTTTCAAAACCAACCAGAGGAAAATTCAAGAAATTCAAATAGGTTATTTTTTTTCTTCAAGCTATGTATTTTTTTTTTTTTTGTTTCTTTTTCTGTTTTTTATCTTTGTTTTTAGTGTCCAAAATACATTTAGAAAGCCTCGAATGAAAAAGAGAAATAAAGGCTTCCTTTTACTGAATTAAATAAAACTACTTCTAAAAAAGAACTTATTTTGATGAATTAAATTAAAGGTTGCATAACAAACAACAAATGTATTTTTTCAGATATGTTTCTCCAGTAAAAAGCTGAAAAATATTTTTATAAAAATTGCAAAAAAAGGCATCCGTTATTTCCCTTTTTCATGTTTTATTTTTGGCGTGTCCAGCTTAAGCTCTGCTTCGAGTTAAAAAACAAAAGGCAAAAAAAAAAAAAAGTTCCTCCTTAGAAAGGCTTTTCGGTGCTGCTATAATAAACCATTTTCCTCGGGCTTTATTGATCAGTCACTCTGAGCTAATGTAATTATACTCATCAATAGGGGGACTGCAGGGAGAATCATTATGTGGTTGACATTGATAAATGATCAGCCCAATGCGGCCCTTTTCTCCCAGGGACCCCCCGCCTTTGACCCGCTCACACAGGCCTCCATAACGTAGTCATAGAAACACCTTATGGCGAGAGATGGGAAAACTGCTGAAATGTAGAAAAAAAAATTAGGACAACAGACTGCATATATACAGAAGTTAAGCCATTTTTGGAGAGAAGCAGCTGCGCAGCACAGGACACTCAAACCAACCTTCAAATCAGCTTTTTAAGAGAGAGAGGAAGAAAAAAAACTACTTTATATCCTCCCCACTCAGAAAAAATACACATATGTGTCTAAAAATAAACGGATAAACAGCCTTCCTTTGACTCTGCAGGGAGAGAAAGGCAATAATGTGGGCATTATTATTAACATGTTGCAGCAGCTATTGTGAGGACTTTTAATATTGTCGCGGCGGCAGAAGAGGAGCGCAGAGAGGTTGCATTGTGCAGCAGAGCAGAGGGAATATATTCCCTGGTTTATTCCTGCAGCAGCAGCAGGACTGGCTTTGACAGGGAGGAGATGAAGGGGAGGAGTTGTTTAGCTCGGCTGGATCATCCATCATCCCTGTCACACCGAATCGGCAAAAGGAAAGCAGCAGAGGCAATCTACCTTCTGTCTCATCGGGGAGGAGGAGGAGGAGAAGGAGGAAAAAAGAAAAGAAAGAGGAAAAACTATTAATATTAAAATCCTCTTCATCCATAGTAATACAAGCGCTTTTTTTTTTTTTTCTGGATGATAATATCCGCACAAATCATTTCCTTCCGTTTTAACCCCCAGATGAAGAACAAAAAATAAATAAATAGAAATGTTAAATAGTTTTTAAATTGTAAAAATGAACATTCCTGTTAACTGTTGTGTAAATCCGACAAATAAACATTTATATCTGTGCGGACCAGGCCAAATATTGGTAAAACACATAAAAAAAAATAAAATAAAATAAACACATTTAGGGTTAGAACTGCATAAAGCTTTTTGCACAGTTGTCTATATTTAACCTATAGCCTTTAAAATAAATGATATAACGCAATGCAGGCCGCAAAGGATACATTTTAAATTACATTTACAGGTGTCTTCGTTTTTTATTTTCTTTTAGAGGACTTTTAGTGATGGGATTTAAAGTGAAACCTTTTTTATTTATGACCTTTTTTATATAAACATTTTTAAAGAAAAATGAAAAATGCAGAAATAAAAAGAAACTGACACAAATATGTAGGCCTACTTCTAAAAAAAAATAAAAAGGACAAATAATGAGGAAAATCTGCAGGAAAAGCGTTTTAAAATATGCTTTGTTATCATATTTAATTTAGCAATTCAGTTTTGTTTGGAGAATTGCTAAAATTTAAAGTCATACAAATGCATTTGTTGTTGTTGTTATTTTTTATTAATGTTATTATAGTAGTTGTTATTATTCATTTTTTTTATGTGGTAGCAGTTCAATTTACATGATGACTGTCATGCTGTTATTAAAAGCAAAAAAAAAAAAAAAAAAACTCTTTTTGTGTATTTTCAGCTTTGGATCCCACGCAGCAGAAGTTTGAACTTTTTTCTTAGGACAAAAAGAGCAAAAAAATAAATAAATAAATAAAATAATAATAAAAAAAAGAGTAATTCCGTCATTTGTGGTTTCAGGCTATGACTTGGATGGCCGCAGGCAAACACAGGCAGCGACACGGGAGTAAAGACTAGAAGAGATAGGCCAGGCGTGTACTTGCAGACGACGATGACAGATATGGCCAACAGGCGGCGCTGCAAAACGATAGAAACCATGCATTGCACACACAGCGAGCCATGCTTATGGCTGCATGGGGCAGAGATTCTCTTTGCAAATGCTTTCTGTGTTGTTCAGTAATAATATCCCTGAAAATATTATTCTGCATATTCAAATGCTGCAACTGAATTTAACCAACACCTTCCATCCACATTTATTATTCTATTTTATTTAAAATATAAAAAAAAGGTGAATTGTAAAACTCAAAATGAACCTTTTGGTAAATAATATAATATAATATAAACGAAATTATTAAATTAAATTATTTACCTATTCATGTCAGTTTTTTATCATTTGGTTTCAAACTAAAATGGCTTGTGTGAGGTTTGTCTTGTAATTCGCTTCCTTCATTTGCATTTGAAAGTTATTTATCACTCCAAGTGAACATTTGTGTGTCTGAATAAATTGCCGTGGCAAGCTGTGTCTCCACCACAATTTGTTTTTGTCATTTTAAGAGGGCCACTCATCAGTGAGGGAATCTATTCCAAAAAGAGTGCAGGAACAAAGTGAGAAAGTGATGTATTTTTATAACCATGTGCAAAAATAAATTTAACATGCAACAAAATACCCCAACAATAATTAACCAAACCGGCTGAGCTCTGTTAAAATGGGGGAGAGACTTTGGATGCAACACAGTTAATCACACAAAAATCTAACAAAAAATCCAAAAAATGAAATATTTATTACAGCATTTGTGACTGAACACCTTTTAAACATTACGTCACAGTCCTCATACAAGTATTTAATGTATTTCTGACAAAGCTTAAGGGAGACGGCATCTTATCATCTAGTGAGGAACACGTGCTGAAAAAGGAAGGAATTCATGGACATACAATATCAATGCCACAGCAGATCTGAAACTAGCAAAAACATTCTTTTTCAATTGAGGTAAACACATAGAATATCTAACATGAAACAATTAATAGACTGAACTCTGTACGAAGTTTGTCACAATATTCTCTCTGCTTTTTCTCCTCCCAAAAGCATTGAGTTCATAATTTAAGTGTTGTTATTTTTTTTTTTTTCTTTTTCCGCTTATGTTTTTTTTTGGTGCATCAACCATCAAATGCATCTCCAGTGCCACAGAATCAACCTCTGTGTCAGTATTGTCCTTATGGCAAATTGTGTCAATCCGGCAGGTGAAAAAGCGCTGCAGGGTGCTGCTCTCAAGCTTCCTTCCAAAGGCTCTTAACCAATGAGAGTCCAGGGTACAAAATAAAAGTTGAAATAAAAAAAAAAAAATGTACAAAAACCAACACAATCCAGTGCTTGGGCAAGTCAAACAAGGAACCTTTTTCTCCTTTAAAACCTACAGGGCAAACATTCATCCATTAACCAAAAGAAAAGAAAAGGGAGACAGAGAGAGAGAGAGGGGCATGACAAATGTTCAAACTGAATCCTTTAGCAGCCTTTTCCCATCATGCCCTGTTCTCATGGGTTGCAGGACCTGATTGCCCCTCTGTGGTTTGAAGCTCTGTTGAGATGTTCCATCTTCTTATTGTTTTTTTCTGTTTTCATTTAACTTTTTTTCCATGTTTAGTGTTGTGCTGCGAGAGAGTTTCTTCTCCAGGAAGGAGCACACACAGTGTGAGAGAGAGAGAAAAAGGTTAACCTTTAATTCTAAAACTAGCGCAACATAAAACATGTGATCAACAAAACGAAACAAAAGAAATGCACAAGTTTTAACTTATTTATCTATACTTTTTATACTACAGTAGTTATAACTCTTGGAGTCTTTCTGCTTGTTTCTTTTTTGTTTGTTTTTCCTCGATCTTCTGTGGGGTGATATTATTCTTATTTTGAAAGAGTGTGTCACATGAAAACGTGTGTGTGTGTGTGTGTGTGTGTGTGTGTGTGATGGCATGTGCCAAAGAGAGAATGTGTCTTATGTTTTCCATTACGAGCGTCTGTCCTTTCGTCGCATGTTTTTTTTTTCTTTTTTTATATGTGAAAACATCTCTCGTAGATATTTACCAAAAGCCCAAGACTTTACAAAGTGTTCTTGTCAGCTTGGTCCTCAGTTTTTTTTTGTTTTTTTTTTGGATGAAAGTAACAAAATTGACATTATTTTAAAAAAGAATCACAGCTCGTCTGGAATTCTGCTTCTTTAGTGTCAAATTCTGGTCAAAAGGGTTTACTTTTATTCTTAAAAATAGTCTCAAAATAGGATTTATAGTGGGCTGCTGTCTTCTTTTTTTCTCCTTTTTTAGTTGTTTTGGAAGTGTTCATTGTTGTAGCTGCAGTTTTCGTCCCTTTACTATTGGGCGTGGATGTCCAGTCCATGTCCTCCAGTACTGGGGTCAATAGGAGAGAGCAAAGGGGGTCTCTGTGCAGACATGGTCATCCCTGGGTGCAACGAGGGTCCTCCGTGCATCAGCATGGTGTGGGGAGCGTGGGGATGATCGGGAAGGTACACATGGTGAGGTGGTGGTCCGGGTCTGAGCTGCGAGGGGTAAGAAGGCATCTGATGAGGGTTGGAGTAGGTGGGTGGGCCCATGCTCATGCCCATAGGACTGCTCTGAGGTACGTACTCCCCTGGCATGACTGGTAGACCTGAGGGGAACACAGAGGGAGAGAAATGTATTCACGGAGTCAATAAAACTGCAGCTTTGACACGCTCCTTCTCCATTAACAGGCCTTAATTCAATTTATACTCAACTTCGCCAACAGAGAGCTTAGCAGACTTTATGACATTGCGTGTGTGACTACAGAGCTTTTAGCCTCCGCATGTAAAGGGAGACATTATTGCGCTGGGCTATTTTAGGCCATGGTGAGTGGTTTACAATGCCCAATAGCGTTGTGGTCTGGTCTCAGGTTGGAAAACGATCCTCAGTCATCCACAGACAGCGGCAGTCCTGGAGGAAGTGAGGAAAACCGAGCAGGCGTATTGATGTGGAGAAGTGCTAATAGTTTTACTAGTGGAAAAGTCAATTCCCCGGCTGAATTTTGTGACAATTTTCCCTGGGGACGCGTCTCTGCAAGTACATATTTACTCTGAAATCTCTTAACGCAGATTTGTAAATAATGTAGGGCTCAGAAAAGATTAAATCATAGTTTTTTCAGCTTAAACAGAGAATTTTAGGGTCACATTTGCCTGAAAGGGAGTTTATAAACCTTGAACATTTAGGAAATGAATGTTTTATTCTGACGCAAAGGAGCCAAAAACTGGGAAGTAAAACGAAAAACTATATCATTCACACTACTCTCATGATGTAACATGGTGGTGGCAGCATCATGCTTTGGGGAGGTTGAACAGAGATACAGTGCAGACAGATTATGTTGGAGAAAAAGAGGCTGTAAAGTCCTTGAGTCCTTTGGGGTTTTTTCATTAGCAGCTTTCAAGCGTTCTACCACTTTTCTATGAAAGACAGATTTGCAAAGTCTATGAGTAAAAGTTAACCTGTTCTTGTGTAGACAGCCATAATTTGGTCATTTTCAGGGTATCAGAGTAAACTAGGTGGATAGCAAGAAAATAAACTAAATTTCTTTATAAAAATAATTTAAAAGCTATTTGTGCCCTTTTCTTCCACCAGCAATTCACTACCTAATGCTAGCTTATCAGCTCTAAAGCTGATTAAACACAATGAAATCTATGGGTGAAAAGATGTAATAAAGCATACAGAAACTGTGTCATTGGTAGTTTTTTCAAGAGGTGGTTTTGCAGAAACAGTAAGGGCAGGAAACGGCAGCAAGACAAAGTAAAAAAGATAAAAGGAAGCAGACAGAGAATCAAAAGGAAGAGAAGGTGGGACATGGTGATGTCCCTTAAGTTGGGCTTCACTTGATATGTGTGGAGGCCTCAGCATGCTGGCCTCTCTCACAGTGTGACACAGAGCTGGCTCAGCAGTGCCACTGTTTGGCTTTTCATACGACTGTTTGTTATAATCAGAAAGAAAAGAGGGAGATGTGTCAGTGGGGGTGTTGCGCCCGGAGCCTCAGATTGGACTATGAGAACACGGCTGGTCCAGAGGACCTGAACCTTGGGGAGAGGCGTGCAAGCAGGAGGTCTCTGCAGAAGCCAGGGGGCCTTTGGGGTGGGATTGAATCTCGGCTGGCCTTGCTTTGTAATGTGAACCCCAGGGGGAATGAAGCTGTAATAGGAGGGGAGAGGTCAGAGTGAGGTCACTGAGCATGCTCACTCACTGCATTCCTCCACTTAGTACACTACAATTAAGAAATTACACTGGAAGGGTGGAGGGAGAGAGAGAGGAGCGAGTACTGATTGATACGCGATCTCATTGGCTGAAATCCTCTGCCATTTTCTGTTTCACTTCATTTGAAATGCCACTGCTTTAAAACCTCACTACTCTGGTCATAAAATAAATAAAATATTCAGAGTGTTAGGACATGATGGGTGCCCCTTGCCTCCATATAACCGACGGCAGCCCCTGTTAAAAAGCCCAGCAGATGTTTTAGACACTGTAAACTGGTAATCTCTCCGCTAGTAAGCTGCTGTCATTCCATTAAGTAGATCCGTGAGCCCCCTCCTCTCCCCCGCTTTATTAACAAGAGTAGTAAAACCATCTGAAGACAATAACTGAAGAGCAGAGTGGGCCCCTGTTCTGCCATCTCTGCATGCCTGCCTCCTGAATAGGCTTTGCATTTCTGCTATGCCACAGTGGTCCTGTTCAATGACTGGCCATAATTAAGTACCAAATATACCATATTGTGTGCCTGTGTAATCAAATCAAGAGAGAGTAATATTCTTCTGTATTAAGCTATTAATGTAATTGGTCATGAAGCATAAAATATGTTACGTAATTAAATTGTCTCAAAATTATATAGACCTATATTAAGAATTAGCCAACCTGAGCAAATGTTGTCTCTGTGTGGCTGTTTTAGGGAACATTGCTTCCTGATCTTTTCTCTCTCTTTTTTTTTTTTTTTTTTTTTTCCAGGCACCATTAGCGGAGACAGGAGGGGATGAGACTGAACGTTCTGAAGACAGAGAGGAAGTGAACACCGGAGGGGTGAAATGATCTCTGTCGGAAGAATTGCCGCTGTGACCCCTTGGAAAATCCAGTCGCCATTTACATATAAAGGATTCTTTTAATCAAGGTAAGTGTTATTATATTGTGCCCCATTGAGCAAGGGAGTTTGGGTGTTAAATAAAATCTCCTCTGCCGTGCTTCCTTTGGGATGTGATGTGTCTTGATTTTTTCAAATGCCAGCACTGCAGCAGCGTGGCATTTACAGCGGGGAAATAAGTATTAAACATGTCAAGATTTTTCTCAGTAAATATATTTCTAATGGGGATAGGCAAACCCGAGTTATCCCCACAGATAATAAAATAAAAGGATAGATGCCTAAATCAAGTCATGTGTATTAAAATATGCAAATATTTAAAGAAAGCCAAGAAATCAGCTAAAAATCTGTCAGTAGTCAGAAAGGAATTCTGCTCCCCATTGGTGTTCATTGATACCAGTTTGTTTAGTGGCCTTGAAGTAAGTTTATCATAAATACTGTATCATACAAGAAGCATAATCTAATAAGTAAAACAACAGAGTTGTCCAAGAGCCAAACACTACCCTATGAAATTAGTCAGTACAGTTTCTTTATAAAAATAAGAGATAATGAACCAAACCAACATGGCTGCTACACATGTTCACGGTACCAGACTCCACTAACGAAGGAAAAGCATTTTTAATGCTGGCTATAAGCTTCTGTCATAACATTTAGGACTATAAGGTACCTTTCTAATGTGAATTGAGCCTGGTTCTGCTGGAGGTTTCTTCCTATTAAAAGGGATTTTTTTCCTCTCCACTGTCGCTACAAGCATGCTTGGTGTGAGGGATTGTCTTTGAGTCAATGAGTCGATGCAATCAACTGCTTTTCCTTAGACAGAAAACTTTGAATAAGTTTGAATGTTTGATTTGGTTGATTTGTCTCTGTAAAGTGCCAGGAGATGACATATGTTGTGAATTGGTGCTATACATATAAACTTAATTGAATTGATTTCAGAGAAGAAGAAAAAAAGCTGCTCAAACAGATAGGTAGATCACCTGATTTTAATCTGAGTGAACGCATTGTAGAATTAGAAATTAGAGGCCCCCAGAACCTTAAAGATTGGTTGGAAGAATGGGTCAAACCCTCAGTAGTAATATATAAAGGTATTATTTGCATACATAAGTGATTTGATGTTTTCTAAACCAAAAATAGTTTTTCTTATACCGGTAAGCATTTACTCAATTTTAGTGAGAGTCTTCTATACTTTCTCCTTGTTCTACTCAGCTTTATAACATCATTTATAGACTGATTTGTTTTTATTTCCCTGTATGTGTAGATTAATTGGGTTGTAACAGCCATCTGGTCTGAATTGAATCTCTACAGAACCAGTAGAAAAACATTTACAGAGAGAAGAATTGACATGTTCAACACGTTTTCTCTCTGCTGTAGCTGTGTTGGGGGTGTGGAACCAGTCACACAGAGAGTCTTGTGTCCTTAACCCTATAAATTCATCTGTGTGTCTCTAGTGTCTCTAGTTTTTGAGCCCCAGTTCGACCTCATCCCTTCTGGCCCCTAGACCCAGCCACATCTGCCCCCACCCTTGCCTGAAATTGTCTTCCTCTAGTAGAAAATAATAAACACACACCACCCCCCCTCTCATGTTCAGTCCTACCAATACGCATCTCAGAGCAAATCCCCATTGAAGGATCGAGCATGTCACCCAGAGCCTGTATATCTAGCTCAGGGACCGTAATGTACTGCGGTGTTCCCGTCTTTGCATATAAGATAATTTGGGCATCAATCCTTCCTCCGACAGATTTATGTCACTCGGAGGACAGTTTCACTTCTCCTTCTTTATCGCTTCACTGGAGCCTGCTTAATTTTCCCCTGTCAGCCCCTTCCCCAGGAGATGTTATTTTTTCCCTAAATGTCCAACATTTGCATTGGCTGTCCACGACGAGGAGAGCGATGGTGCTTTGGTGATAAATAAAGTTGTGCACGCCATGCCAGGCTGCTCTGTCCCTCTTTCTTTTCCCTGTTGTTGTCCCCAGTTTTCTGGCGTCTACAAGTCGGGGTCCTCACCATCCCAGGATGGTTCCCGGTTATTTCACAAGTCTCCAACTCATCCTCTGCCCTCCCACTTCGACACTTAAAGCATGTTGTGAAAACATTCAAGCAAGAACGGTTGCTTGGGGTGAGGACTTGTCGTAAAAATGCACTGCGTTGGTCAGCTGGAAAGGAATTCCTGGGAGGAAAACCTGACCCTGACTCAATCCCCTAGACATAAGAGTAAAACACGTAACAAAGAAAGTCCCAGTACTTACTTCCCCCTTTTTCTTTGCGTTACAAGATGGAGGTTACATGTAGTGCCATTGCCCATCCATGCCCATATTCATCCCCATTCCACTCATAGGCCCTAGAGAGAGGAGATAAATGCCAGAAAGAAGGATCAGCAGGAGTTTGAATCACAGAGATTGAAGAAGACCCATTAGAGAGAAAGAAATTAGTTAGCGTAAGATGGAAATGACAAAGCTGAGGAGAAAGAGCGCAAGAGTTTCTACGATGCCTTGTTTTCACATTACTACTCCAAACTTGGATGTATCTTAGGCAGAATCTAAATAACAGATCAACACATAGTAGCAAATTATAAAGTCTAGAAAGCAAACGGTCCTTTTTTTTTGTTTCATATTTTTAACTAATAGATATCTGAAATGTGCAATGTACGTTTGTATTTTGGAGTCTTTTGTTACAATTAAAGCTGCAACTCATAGGAAGAATCATCTAACAACTGAAACTTGTGCCTGTTAAAATAGTTCCATATGTCTTTCAATTGATTGACAAATTTTGCTGTTCCGACTAAAAGAAGGCACCCATGCAGCAGGGTGCAGCCCCCTTTACAATTTTGTTACCTTAGATATGAATCTTAATCTCTCCTCCAAACCCAACCCTGCTTCAAACCTCTTAACCACTCTATCCCTGGCCTGTCCGGTGTGTCATCATGCTGCTCGTTCATTACCACCACATGATGCTGCCACCCCCGTGTTCCATTAGTGTTTTTTTAGTTTAATAAAACACTTTGAGGAAAAAAAAAAAAAAATCCGGGATAGGATTTCCTTTACTGGTATCAGAGTAAAGGGGACTGCAGAGGGAGACCGCTCATTTTAGAATTGATTTGTAAAAAATAAAGATGAAAAATTACACATTCCATATAACAATTATGTACTATCATGTGTTGCTAACATTTAAATTGCCATAAGATACAGAACAAAATGTGTATTTTAAATTTGAAAACAATTTGTTTTAATGATGATGAGGCAATCTGCGTGTAACCTTACATCTTAGACTTGGTTCTGGTAAATTCAGAAGCTTTTTCCTTGGTGGATGGACATTTAAAGAGAATACACTTGGTGGTTTATGTGGTTAGTTCTGAGGTCATGTCCTATACTGAGGTTACCACATCTTAGTGCACTGCATCACCGAGCTGCAGCTTCAGCACTACCATGAGGGAAACTAGTGAATGGTAACACAAGGCTTTTGGAAGGGGAAAAAAAAATGCATTTACCAGCTGGTCGGATCCCCATGTGTTGTTGGCCGTCCAGCACGAAGCTGCCCATTGGCTGGCCCTCTGGACTGTATGCTGCTCCTTGGCTCACTGAAGGATCAAGAAGAAAACCTGATTGTAGTCAAAACGTGGACATGAAAAAGGGAGTGGGGGGGAGAAGAAAAGAGAACACACCAGACAATCAGCAATTGTCTCAGCTCCAGCCCAAACATACTGTAAGACATTGTGCTCATGTTTGACTGACGCGTGGCTTGCAAACACGCATACAGTGAGTCCTTATGCATGCAAGCGCACACACTCATGTGCGTGCATGCTGCCGGTGTCATTGTAAACCATGCTCATGCGAGATACATTGTCATCGAGGCAAGAGGATAGGACATGCAATTTGACAGGAAGAGAAGAATTTACAGTGTGAGGAACAAAAGAAGCCATCTGCTGTTTACAGCATGAGCTTCCATTTCTGAAGAACATGAGATGCAACTCAATCAAACTTATTTGACCTTTAAGTTGTACAATAATACCTAAGTATGAATAATTCATCCAATACTATACAGCTAAACATTAATCAGATGGTTTAGGTTTTGCTTATGATTGGCTATTCTAAACCGCTGCATCTCATTGGGCCTTTGTGAAAGACCACTTCAATCTTTCTTATATCATAAAACAAACCTCCATGTTTTTTCTTTTTTATTTATTAACCAAATCCTCATTGCTTGAGCTATTATTGTTCTAACCAACATTCATTGTAATAATTTAAAGCTGCAGGCCATTCAAAGATGTCTCCATTAGATTTGCTCATCTACAAAGAGTTTTTTTTCTAAGTAGCTCTAGTTGAGTCAGCTTAAATACATTTTATTTTTAGCGATTTACTTTTTTGTTTGTGTTATATTTTGCAGCTCCTAGAGGACTATTTTCAAGGATCACCCAGTATTTATACCTTCACCAACCCTGTTGAAGACAAAGTCCCCACAACATGATGCTGCCACCACCATGCTTGGTATGCAAATAACCAAAGGACATTTACAATAGGTTGCTGAATACCTTAAATTTGTGTAGAGTTCGGAAAAAAACATAATTTTATTTTTCTTCCTCTTGGCAGTAAACTCTACTTTACAATGGTCCATATAATGTATAGAATATCAATTACATTTAAGTTTGAGGTTTGATTGGGCAAATGCTTAAGTGATAGTAGTACCTATGAAATGCTCTTTGGCTCATGTTACTTTAAACATTTGCCCTATCCGAAATAATAACTATACGTTAACGTTATATGAAAAATTAAAATTTTCTGCTAAGTTATGATGAACCAATTCAAATGCAGTAATGTATCTGAATGTTAAATAACTGTATATTTTCTAATCAAACTTCCTTCCTGCTACAACTGGAGGCTTTAACTTCTTAGAGGATTTCTTAAGAGCCAAATCTGCTTAAGGCCTCACATCATAATTTAGAAGAGGGTTTTTTGAGCAAGTGGAAGTGAGAATATATATAAGTACTTAATCCCAGCCAAAATAAAAGCAAAACCACACCTAAATTAAATCAGAATAGACTAAAAAAGAAAATAACTCATAAGCTGCATATCTGACACCCCTCCTGTGTCCAATTAGTAATTCAAAGGGAATGGTAATATACTCCTCTCTTCATTAAGACTGGTAAATGTCCAATTAGAGATTAGATCAGCAATTAGCTGGCAGCATTTTAAAGCATAGCATTGAAAGTAAAGGGGAAGAAAGAATGAATAGAGTGAACAGAAAAGTTTTTGTAAGTTAATAGGAGAAGAGTTGGAATGATGCAGAACTTGACTAAATTTGACTTAAAGCAGATTATTTTTACATGTGAAGGACCTAATAAGGTGTTGTAGGGAAAGATGAGGGTTAGGAATACTCTCGTGCAGATTGGCTGGATCGTTCTGCTTTTTATCTCTGTTTTTAATTTTACCTGCTCGATTCGACTGGTCAATCATAGGTTGTACTATTCTTCTTCTGGCGTTAATAAACCTGGCAGGAAGAGAGAGAGAAAGAAAAAGAAGAGAAGAAATAAACTTTAAATTAACCTTTCTTTCACATTCAAGACGATTCATCACAGGCCTCCACAAAGACAAACGGTTTTGCATGACTTAATGGCAACATTAGCAACAAGATTCTTGAGAGAGGTGCATGGAACAAAACAGAAACAAACAAAAGGGCAATTGTGTGCTGACTTGGGAACCCAGTGAGGGACACTTTTAATGTTCCATATGATCTATTCCCCACTCTTTTAATAAAGCTTTTGATTACGTTTGGTTGCTATGGGCACTAGGGAGACATTCCTCATGTTTTAAGTGCAGCTCGGGCATCAAGGTTTGAGCACATCCCTTTTCCATTCTTCTTTTAGTCACTCCTTCGGGTGGTTCTATGCAACAAACACCACATTTATACATGCGCAGTTTATAAAATTTTATCTCTTTCAATGCCCTTTAGCAATGCCACAGACTCTTTGTGAATAAAATGCAGGGCAAAAATGGTTCCTTTCAGTGCAACCCACCATTTTACCCCCACTGAAACAGCTCCCCTTAGTGGGACCCCCTCTCTAACTGCATTGTAGGGGGTTCTGCACCCCTTCCAGCTGTCTAGAAATGAGGACCAGGCATTAGCCACTCCATGCTTTCACAAGGTATTGTTATGTCAGTGAGCCCATCAATTAGGCTGTCTGAAGTTTTATCACCGCCACAGCAGCAAATAACTGCAGTTCCACAAAGCCTTCCTAGCTGGCCTTACTCCTGTGGTTTTACCAGTGTAGAGCTGGAGGTCATTGGGAGGTGAGTGCCAGCCAGGGGCAACCTTTAAAACATCGAATGGGGTTCCTTGGGGTGTGTCGAGCGCAGGGTACATTGCCACAAAAGCCAAGCCAGCTCTCAACTTTTCCTCGTAATTTTGACCCCTTTCCAAATCTGTTTTTCTCTCATCAGCTTTAAAAACCTAAAACACTTGGCAGGAGGACTACAGGTAACACCATGTGTTTGACATTAAACAACAGTTTCAGATCACGGTGGAGCTGTCCAACATACTAGTAGAAAAAAAAAAAAAAATACTGAAGAAAGAGGAAGAAAAAAGCTTCATGTCCCTCCTCTAACATACCGGCCCACGGCACCATCAATATGGCGAAAGAACTGGTCATTAGAAGGAAGGGAGAGCTGGAACCAATTTGGGCTCCTAATCCCCCATGAAGCTCTGATACCTGCCCTTACCTTCTCCAATGAACTTAAACGACTGTAATCTGCACGGCTCAAAGTGACATGGTTAAACGTACAAAGTGCACGGCTGGGAAAAGAAAGACGCTATACTCATTTGCCAGGGGGCATCCAGAGTGCAGGTACGCAGGGGTGCTGTGGGCCCCCGAGAGAAAAAAAGATGAAACACATCCATAGGATGTCTTTAAAAAAGAGGTTAAAAAAAAGCATGGAGGTGAATCAAAGTTAGACTAAGAATCACTTTTTCGCTGTGCATTATTGGGAATTCAAATTAGGACTGAAAATGTGTTTCATTGAATTAAAGATAAATCAATCTAAGATAGCGCCGCGGTCAGAAATAACTGCAGAGTATGTGAACGCACTCCAGCTGAGCAGCTGATACATTTTCTTTTTATCAATTGTTGATGGTAATATTGGAGTATCCATCGGCAACAATGTTTTTCTCCATTATTCATTAGTGATTTGGCACAAAAAATTGACCTTTTTAGCCTTGTTTTATTCAATCAACTCGACAGAAAGGGCAAATTGCACCTCTACATTATTTACGTCATACTTAATTATTTAAAAAATTTGTTTTGATTAAAACGATAAGTAAAATTAGGAGAAAAACAATCAAAGCTGTAAAAAAAACACGCCTAGAAAGTAAGAAATAGTTCTTCACACCACGCTCCCTCTTTAAGCATGAAGCATACTGCTTGCCAAAATATATGCCCTGCCTTCTCCCTTTCTGGGTTCACCATGGGGCTCAAAATCACAACCATGTGCATTCATACTCACTCGGGGTCATAACCATAAACACATAATATTAGAAACGTTCTACCAAGGTGCTGAATTTGACCGTATGATTTCCAGCGTCTGCAGAGGGAAATGCTCTGGAGGGTGTGTGCTGTAGGATCAAAGTGCCATTTTCAATTTTCTTTTAATACTCTGAAAGGAAAGAAAAAGTGTTGTTCATGTTGTGTTTATCCAACTTCTTGCAGGAAACCTTGAACCTAATGTACACAGGGAGAAAGTTCCAATGTTTGCTCTCGTCGAAAATGCCATTTTTTAATATTAAAACTCCTCACTGCTGTGAAGACAAACAGATATCCCCAAACTTCCCACAAAGCCCACTTCTCATATGGATCTCATTTTTGTCAGTATTCTGAGCCCTAACTAATAACATATCACACCACAAAGACTTAGTTTTAGGGTTGCCACAGTAACCAGCAGGCGATGAGGTGCGGTGAAAGGAGTGATGGTGTTGGGTGGGGGTGACCATGCCCCCTCCTCCTCTTGTGGCCTTAAAGCACCTTTTATCTGTCTGAGTAAAGCCAATTGAGATTATCAGACTCGTGGTTGATAACAATGTTTTCCCTCGACCCGTGAGCTGCTAATGGAGTGTGCTTAGAACAACACAGAATCCTCCAGAGATGAAGGCCAGTCAGCTTGGATGGACACTCAGATGGATGGGCCCAGAGCCCCAGGAGACTCACAGGAGGTTCACCAGAGGGACTGAGCATTCCTAAACCGCTCTCTAAAAGATACGTGCAGGTTGGCAATCGATGCATCCCCACCACTGACATGGCCACAACCACCATGGCAGGTCTGAATGCCATCCAACACACTGACTACCTCTAGCTTAAAGCATGTGTTTTATTATCTACATCTGGTTGTCCGGCTTATTAAGGTCTGCCTCTGCTCACTGTTTGTGCACAGGAGCAGCAACACACACACACAGTACACAGAGCACCTCTCAGCTTGGGAACTCCATGCTGTCTTCAAACAAATAATTAAAGCCAGGGTTAAGGGGTCATAAGGAGGTCATTCATCGGGATACAGCTTAGAATGTGTACAGCACTGCAGGAGGGGCCAGCAGCAGCTCCACTGCTGTTTAATGTAAAGAGCTAATGTCGTCCAGCCAATAAGCCTTGAACACATTTTCATGTCGCACATCAAAAACCTGGAGGAGCGTGCACGTGTAAGCATGTGTGCATGTTCAAGCCAGTGTGTGGACTGCACATGTCAGCACATTCTTCACAGTATATTGCCAACTGGCTCACAGTAGCGCTTCCAGCTGACATGCCCCTTAAACAGTGCAAGGCATGAATGTGCACAAACACATTCACACATCTCCAGTGGACGACTGAGGATCCAGCCCCTATATTATGTGAAGTGGTGGGTTTTCTTGAGCCTTGGCTGTTGTGTCTTTGTGGGACAGAGAGGAAAATAACAGACAGATATGAATGATGGAGCCAGGGCAGCAGGAGTCCACTTGGCACAAGGTCTCCACAAGGCTGGATCAACACTGCATGCTTGGTTAATAATATCTGTTCTCACACAAAGAGGAGGGGGGTTCACAGTAAGCTCTTTATCTGCTAACTACCTTGTCTAGCATCGTGTGTTGTTTGCATTTCAACATGCGAGAATTGAAGACTTCCATGTTTTATGATGCCTTGCAAAAGTATTCCTACCCTTTGACCTTTCTCACATTTTGTCAGGTTAAAACCATAAACTTCTGTTTTTTGAGGATTCTAGAGCACAGGCCGACACTAAGCTTTAATTAATTAATTAAGATAATAATAATGTAAAAGTTAGAATGAGGTTTTTGAAATATTTTCACTAATTTTGTTTGTTATGAAACTTCAGAAAAGTGTGGAATATAATTGCAGAATCACTTTTCACTACCATTTACCATTTTTATCTACAGACTGAAACTTTGACCTATTTTTCTTCTAAAAATAGCTCAAATGCTGACAGAATGGGTAGGGAACATCCACAAACATCTATTTTCACGTCATGGTACAGAATCCTGATTGGATTTAGGTCTGGAATTTACCTGATGATAACAGGGGCTAACATACATAAATATGCTTTGATCATGCAGTGTAGCTCTGCCTGCATATTTAAGGTCAGTGTCCTGCTAAAAGGGGAACCTCAACCCCAGTCTGAAGTCTTTTTCATCCTCTAATATGTTTCCTTTCTGAATTTGCTCTGTTTTTAACACCAGTTGTCTTCAGATAAGGTTTAACCAGCTTCCTTTTTTCTGCCTCACAGCATAATGATGCTGCTACCATGCATTACAATGGAAATGGTGTCATGAGGTGAAATGGGATAAATACAAATGAAAAATAAAAATAAAACACCTGTTCATCACTCTTCTTCTACTTTTTAATAACAGCTTGTTTTGTATCGCTTTAAAGATTAAGAGGTGAGATTCACAAGACTGTGGATTTTAAATTTCTCAGAAAAAATGTCAACATAAATAATAACATCAGCTCTTCCCTTTATATGATAAAAAAACCCTTTTTCTCTTTGATTATGCCAGTAAAACTCATCCACAGCATGATGTAGCTACCACCATGATCCATCATGGT
>NW_015150474.1:560764-603541 GCF_000732505.1 Cyprinodon variegatus
GCAGTAGATCACGAAAATTAGAATCACGATGCATCATCATCACGATTATTTTGCACACCCCTAATAGTGATATACATTGCTACTTTTATGTTTTCTAATTAGTTCTCTTCTAAAGAAAGCTGGTCTAACTGGATTTCACTGACAGAGAGTAAAAGGGGCTGAAAAGCAATGCATGCTGCTCTTTTCAGTTAACTTTATTTCATTGTTACTCCTATATTTGATAAATACATTAAAGAAATCTATTGATTTAACATGACAAAAAGATAAAAAGGTGAAACTACTTTTGCAAGGCACTGATTTAGATAGGGAAAAAAAAACCTTCACTCATTGGCAAATGCAGACAAATTCTCTGGAAGGTTACTGGAAGTTTAAAGATGTAATCAGTGCAAACCTGTCTGTCTGACTCAGGGCTTGCCCTTTTCTTCCTTATTTCCTCATCTCAGTCATTCAGCGAGGCCTTGTTTCTGCTTAACTGACTTGCAGCCACACCTGGTAACTCTGTCGTGTTGTCAGCATTCCTGCGCTGTAAAATTGTCATGCCAAACCACCCTAGCCTGGAGCACAGCCAACAGATCGAGTGCAGGAGGGCGGGAGATGAAACCCTGCCAATCAAGAGCGGGGTCACTCGTTTGACGAGTTTGTGATGAAAGAAGGAAAGTGAGCCGCAGCTATTGCTAAACGAAACGGAGAAAAGCGTAATGCGCAGGACGTCCAAAAGATTGTGGCTTGGAAACTTCAACGCAGAGATGTTGACAGTTTATTGCCCGTATGGCTGACCAGAACATCCCCATTTCTCTAAACTCACAAGCCAGGGAAGAGAGTAGAAGTTTCCATTCGTCAGTCAGTCAGTCTCCCAGGCCCCTGTCTGTCTCCGTTGTAGGAAGATTACATGCAATACAATCTGTACAAGAATGTGCTGAGCTCAATCCATGATCACTGCTTGCAAACACGACGGTCCTCTGGTTCCTATTAAAGCTCATTGCTTCCATACTTCCGCTTCAGCCTAAAATAAAGATCCAAAACTGCCTGCAACTGAGTTCCAGCTCACTGGAATCAGAGGAGGGAAGGATTCAGTTTGATCTCTTCGTTTATAAAAACAGCCAATCATTTGGTGTCCTTTGACCAGGAAAAACATGCAAATTAACCCCATGAGGAGGGTGTGTTTGGTATAAGCAAACACTAATTATGGTCTGGTCAGACAGTGGGGCAGTCTGGGGCTACTGAATCTCCAACACATCTATTGTAGTGTCAACAGCAATGATTTAATCAGCTCATATGGTCCAGAAAGATCTCTATAACAGTTTATATATACAGTGAGCCTGCCACAAGGCTGAAGGGGCAGTATCTCCACATTTATCATAAACTATCAAAAGGAAGCTTTTTGCAGGCTTCACCTCTCCAGTTTGGAATCCATAGTTCTCAAACTGTGGTGCATGTAACACTAGTGGAACCTGAGCTGCCTGTGGAGGGTCTCAAATGAAATGTTAGCATCAGTAAAATCTATTGCTTTTGTAAAAAAACAGTAATAAGTTTGTTTATTTTCCATCACATTCATATTTGCTTCATTGTGTCTCTAGAGCAGGGCAGTGAGGAACCTTTTTAAGACTTTCCAGTAAGAACGGAAGTGATTTGATTGAAGGAATGCTTTGCTGTGTAAAAGCTTTAGTGGTGTCCAATGTTTTGAAACATTGGTTAATAATATCATAAAGATACAATAGCTGCATCAAACAAACACGGAAATGGTCTCATTTATGTAGAAAACTAAAGAACAGAAAGCTAATATTTTAACAATGCTTTGGGCCAAATTTACTTCTTTTTCTTAGTCCAGAAAAAACGTTTTGGGTCATCCTTTCTTTAAAATGTGTGCTTTATTTTGACCAACTTAATGAAGGAGTGCATTTAAGTTTACTTTAAAATAGGTGTTGCAGGACTGTTTTAGTATAAACAATATCATTAAAATGTAAGCACAAATATGCTAAGAAAATCCTATTAAGTTTTTACTCATTAGACTAAGTGTCAACTTTTACTTTTTTAATTTGTCAATTAAAATCTGCATTAACAACACTGTCTATGCTGATGAACTGAATAGGTACAATTTCTGGACAGTGGGCAACAAACAGCCTGCAGACACCATTTTTGACATTTAATCCAGTGAAATGCAACCTCATCAGACAAACTGAAGCACACAAACTAAAGTTTCATAAGCATGGCAGTAATGTTTTATTTTGTAGCCTGAGATACAAGAGACACCTTTGATTTTCCCCACTTAACTGTGTGGACTAAAAAAGTCCAAGTCCAATTGTGTGATTTCTTCAAATCTGTGAGTATAGGAGCACTTGAAAAACAGTTCAAAGCTTTTGGAATATAACAAGGGAGCTTCTTCAAACTCATCATATCATCTTTTTATTTTCCCCATATAAACTAAAGCAGGAGCGGATTGGCTGTAGGTTGGATGCACATTACCTCACCCACATGTTTGATTTACTGCAGATGTGGAGCAGAGTGAGAGAGCTTTTTTTCTTCTTCTCTGTAACGTCATAGAGGGCCCAACTTTGGGGCAACCACTGTGTTTACATAGTTTTACCTCCGTCTATCTTCCCCTCTTTTTCCCATCCACAGCGCCCCCACGCAACCCCACACACAATCTTTTGTCTGCCTCTGAAAGGGGGACTGTTTCACCTCTGTTCCATGGACTTTCACTGACCTGTTTTTCTTTCCCTTTTTATTACTCCATTCATCGCCCATTTGCGGCATCCCTCCCCCCAACACCACCCTCAGCCCTATATGACTAACATTTGCATTGCTCCGTCAGTCGAGCTGCACAAGTCATTTCTCTCAGAAACCCAGGGAGTGCGAGTCATTAAGACTCCAGTGGAAAATCAGACAAAGAATTATATATTTGTGTTGGAAACTGACAAGATTTAACGAGGAGCTAATTAAAATAAATCAATAGCACTGCGGCACGCTTGTGCTCCATCTCCTTATTCTTGGTCTGATCCTCTGCATCACTGAGATGGGGCACTGCAGTGTGAAGTGCAATGCTTGGCTACTGATGGTTTAAACTTTAAATAAGGTTTTAACTAGCACCAATAAATAAGTTAAAAAGAAACCCCTAAATCCGTCATTATAGTTTACATCAGATGGAAAGATAAACATAGCTGCTTCTATTTACCCTCCCCATCGAGAACCGTCTACCCTCTTCCCTCTGTCCAGAGAGGGCATGTCAGCTCTGGGCCCTGCAGTCCAGCGGCCTGACCCCTACAGGGCGGGCTGTGCGGCCCCAGCTGCTGACTGTCCGTCAAACACCTCCAGAAAAGTGTCGGGCAAGGAAGACCACGCTTGTTGCCCCTTTGATCCGGCAAGCAGCAGCTGCTGCTCCACACAGCAGCACTTTGTTTCTCTGTCTCCTCACCCTGCTCTGTCCTACGGCACAAAAACTCTCAATCCGGTTCAGAAGTGGAGGGTGAGAAAGCAAAGGAAAGTGGGGGTTATGATAGGGAGGGAGTTAAAAAAAAAATAGAAAAGAAAAAACATTTTTTTCCTTCACAACAGCATCAACAAGCTCTGACAATGTCGGTAGGGTTTTTTTCTCGGCCTCGACACAGCTCTCAGGCATCTTCTGCCTGACGCTTTACCCTCCATTTTCCTTTAGAGATATGATAGTTATTGTTTAAATCAGCCAAGGTGAATAGAGTGGACTGAGGCCAAGTCTACCCCAGGCGTCAACACACCTGTATAAAGGAGGCCTTATTGTAGCAACCAAGCATGGCTAACCTGCCCTAGCTGTTTTTTTTCTTAAGTAAGAAAGAAGTCTAGCCTTGCATCTTTTTTTCTCTTGTTATCAGCCAGAGTCTTAGTAATTTCTCATATTAACCTGTTTGTCTTTAGAGGTTGATAGCTATGCACAGGTGTACCTTCTGCATGCTGACCTGATCCTCAAACCTTTGTTTTTAAACTGCTGTTTTCCTCATTTCTTGATCAATATGTTCTCTAACATAGCGCTGAAGCCTTCAAATGGTCCCACTGAAATTTATCTTGGTGCTATCATAGGAAAAGAAACTTAATGACAACACACACCAAACTTATTGGATTATGGTTGTAACATTACAAAATTTTAAAATTATTGAGGGGTCTGGACATTTTTCACAGGGTAAAGTAGATAAGAGGGTTGAGGACTTACTGTATATATAAAACGTACAGTACAATATAATACAACAAAAATGTTTATATGCGCAGAAACATACTTTCCACCTAAATTGGATTTACAAACAGCTCTGTAGTTTTTTTGTTTTTTTTTAAATGGCTGTGCCAATATCAGCTCCCTGTCAATGGAGTTTGACAGAGACCATCAGCGCTGGGAGCTAAGACTCACTTCTCATAAACCAGTTTCTCACCTCATGACAGGATGAGGGCTTCCTGCCTTCATGCTGCTCCAGAAAAGAATTACTCACAAACTGGCTCTCGTTCACACACACACACACAGACTGCAGTGGAGAGACTATCATTACACCAACCTATCCATCAGTGTTCTTCAGATAAGTGGGTGTTCTTACAAGAACACCTTACTTTCTCAGTTTTGAAGTGTGCCCACATTTTCCACCCTTTCCCCCCACAGTGCCACCTTTGTACGCCTCTGTGGGGAGAGCAGTTATAATCTCCGTTTTCAGCCACTTTTTCCTGCTATCATCCAAATGTGTGGCTTTTTTAAGCCTCTCCATCTCTCTTGCATTATCTTTCCATCTCTTATTTCCTTCACCCCTCTCTTTGTCTCCTGCTCTGTCATCTTATGCTCTCTTTTATTCTCAACCTCTTTTCCCTCCCGGTGCCTGGTAATCGAGTGAGAGATTCAGTGACTGTGTGACTCCCCTTATTGTCAGATATCAAACAGGGTGGCTTTGTGGATTACCAGGGGAGGCAGATAATGACATGATAGAGGCGTGATATTTCAAACAAAATTGAGTGTCAATTGCCTGCTTCGTCTAGGCAACACAAGTGTCTGCATTTCAGCAGCCAGGCAGGAAATAAGGCCAATCTCTTTCTTTTTGGTACACATCAAACATCTCTCTCTCTCCCTCCTTTATGACTAAAACGGTTTCATTTTAAAGTGAAGGAAAGTCCTGCCCAAAGCAACACTTATACCCTTATGTGGAATAAATACAATTTAGATAAACAACTGTTTATTTTTCCTATATTTAAAAGTGAATAACAAATGTTAGAGCTGAACTAGTTTCAGGTAAGATCTGCTTCTATATTTTTAGCTCCATCGCTTATTAAAAGTTTGCCTGCGCACACTAAGTCCTCCATTGCATACACTCACATACTGCATACACATGTTTGGATTTGCACATGTTTGCAAAGGGAATGTCAACTCAGTTTTCCTGTCTTCCCAGCAATGAAGTGATTTCCATCATGCCCATTTCAAAGATGCGTCGGGGCGTCTGAATTCACCTATTTGTGACCACAAGCTTCATCACTTAAATGCAGGCAGCTTGCCTCTGACTTCCCATACTGAATAATTAATAAGAGTTTCAGTTGCACATAACTGCCCTGACATACATACGCTTCAGCAGACACACACACACACACAGAAGTGGTGGGGCAATCAGAAGTGGAGTTTAGGGCTAAAAAGCTCAGCAGCAGGGTAGTGATATAAATAGCAGTTGTTTGTGGAGGGGACTGCTGGCAGAAGCGGCGGTGACACTGTGGAGCAGACCACAGGGACTGTGATGTGCCTGGTGGCCTGAAGCAAGCCCTCTGCCTCTCAGATCAGCTCTACCACAGGCTGTGTGCAGCTTTGACCGGCCCGCCTCACATGTGACAGCCTTAAACAAATACAACAAAGGCACAGTCAGTTCAGCCTTCACTGTGGTGTATGGCCCTTGAATTTCAGTCTCTGAACTGTCATGTGTGATTCTCTAGTAACATCCTCAAAATACAGAAGTTGGGGAAAAAATGGTGAAAGAAATAAGGAATAGAAATCAGCATCTAACATTGTTTTTGACAACTTTTTTTTTGTCAAATCCCCTTTTTATACGACCCATGTGAATGCAGAGGGGAGCCTACCAGTCTCTCTTTTTGGAGCAAGAACTAAAAGATTAGAACCTCAAAACGTACAAGGGGATAGAGTTAGCACCACATGCTAACAGGGATTCTCAGTTTATACATCTCAGTATGGATGAGAAGTGTATATTGTATATGAATGCATATGGAATAAGGTAATTGAATCCCCCTACTATTTCTCCACTCCCTGCATTTTGTTATGCATTCCTGGTATTGCTAATTCCTACAGTAACTCCCTACAAACATGCACTTTTTAAAAAGCATGCATGGCTTACTTTTGTTTTTATCCAGAATACATTCGGATAAACGAAACGGAGAAAGACTTAGACCCAATTCTGTCAATTGTGCTTTAGATTTACTTAAATTCAAGTTAAGTTATGCACTATAAATTATATTACAAATAAATGAACAATTGGTAGCATCACATCGTATTTAGGGGTATCAGTGTCATATTCTTACAACTCCTGTTCTCCTTTGTATTCTATTTAGCTTTTTAATTTGATTCTAAGAGGCAAAATCTTTTGCCAATGCCTCCTATTTGCGGACTATAACCAATGGGTTCCTAAAATAACAAATACCTCATCTATAGCAGGTCCAAACAACTTGAACAAATGACTACATTGATTTATAGAGTCTTCCATAATAGTCTTATTGGCCTACACTTCAAAGCCACAGAGGGCACTAGAGCCAGAAATCACACACACACACATACACACCAGGTAATAATAATACACTATAGTGTTGTTAAAGATGTGATTACAACTCTTTCCCTTTTTATATCCCAAAACACTCACTTTCACTGAAAGGAGTAGGGTCAAGGTAGCTGGGGGTTCTTTGAAATGTGACAGCACATAAACAAAGCAAAGACAAAACATGGCGTGGCTGAATCAACTGGTGTGAAAGAGGGAAGATGACGTGTTCAAGGAGGAGGTTAAGAAAAACAGAAGAGTGAAAGAATAAGCATGCCTGGACAGAGAGGAAATACCTCATTGAGGTTCACAGAGTTTAAAAAGCTCAGGTAAAAGAAGGAACTCCTGTCCTTTTCTGTTCCAACACATGAACATACACAGAGACCCCTGAGGCCATTCTGTTCTACCTGGTCACCTTTATCCCTCATAGTCTCTCCAACCCCACCCTCCTCCACATACGCAGCATCCTGGCATCCTATTCACAGCACTGCAGAGGCACAGCAGTGGCGGCCTTTGGATAACACGCACATCCTCCGGCTATCGCACTCAGCAGATAAAACTAATTATTCCAAATCTATTCTGTCAGGTTGTCTGATCCTCTGGGGCTTTGGTGTAATTTCTTCATTCACTCTTTGTCAAAGGTCCTCTCTTGGTCATAAAGCGCAAAATGACCAGGAACCTGTGCAGGCTCACCTCAAAAGTAAAACAAAGCTACAAGACATAAAGACATGTTCACAGCAGCTAAAATGCTCAACTTTCTCTGTGAATAAGGCCCTTACTAACTGCCCTGATTATTGCTTAAAATCAGACATCACTGTTTTGACATGACCAAGGATATTTTATCCAATCAGTCGATGAAACATACATGAGCTCGGCCAGATTGCAATAACAACACTCTTCTGTGTAGAAGTAGATACTGTATGCAGAAAACTTAAAGCTAGATACAACCATCATCAGTCAAATGTTTAGAAACAGAGTCAGAGGTAGCACAATAGTTGGAAGTAGATGTTTGGAAGAAAACAATTTACTTCTGAGACATTCTGCTTATTTATTAAGGCTTCTATAACAGAGACCTAGACTTCCATGGTGAGAAATTGTTTCATTCATAAACAAAAAATCTGTCATTATAGTTTAAAGATTTGCTAAAGTTAATGTATTTTCAAAAGTTTTTGATCTGAAATTTACACAAATCCAGAATTTCCCCATTGTGGGAAAAATAAAGTGATTTTCTATTCTATTTTATTCTACAAACTGATGGTGTATTTCTACCTAAAATTACTTCAGCAATCAAACACATCACAAAAGCCTAAAGCACACCTTTAAATGTGAACTAGGAGCGATGAAAAGCAGATATTCATATGTTTCGTCCTTTTTTGGTGTCTGCCATTGGTTCTACGGTAAAGTTTAGCTCTAAATAATGATAAGAAACATGAGGCTTTCTAACTGTACACCCTGAAAACCATTCATACAGATGAGCTCTAAAGGCAAATGGAAGCTCATAAAAAGGGATTCGACTCTATAGACTTTGCATTTTATCTTTCAGCAGTTTGCCCCTTTATGAGCCAAGGACCTCTACAGTGGGATGTATTGGGGGTGGGATGGCAGAGACACGACAAGGATGACAGTAAGGATGTAAAGGAGGTAGAATAAGAATGAGGCACAGGTTGAGGGAATGAGATAGAGGAGTGGCAGGGTCACAAATCTTGCTGCTATTCCAGTACGTGACATCTTCGCTCGTTTGCGGCTGCTCATTAACAAACAATACTGCTGTGAAATTGGTTTAATGACAAAGTAATAAAATTGCTATTCTGCTCACAGATGGCCTGAGGCACAGGGAGATTCTAGCAGGCTTACTGTGGCTGCCCGTCTGCATTAAGCTGCTTGTTCATGAAAATAGAATCCCAACACTTGACTTCTCACAACCACTGACTTTTTTTTTTTTCCTTTTTAAGTTTTTTTTTTCCTCGTCTTACAAATGAAATAAATTAACCTACTTTCCTTCCTTGTATTCTCTTTGAATCCTCCCTCTCCCACACTCTCACCCTCTTGCTCTCCTTGCTCTCTCTAGTGTATTCTCTCAATCTTTCTCTGGTTCTCACCCCTGGTTCAGAAATTACCATCCTAAAATAAAAAAAATAAATAAATAAAAAAAGAGAACTGCCCACGCAAAGCAGCCTGACTTCATCTCAAACGTAGAGCCCTGGTTATTAAACGACCCACCAATAAAACCAAGCCATTGAGGAATAAAAGAGCCAAAGGAGCAAAGGAGTACAAAGACCTCCCTCCTCCCATCTCTCTCCATCTCTTTCGCTCTCTAATGCTTTCTCTGTAATGCGTCTTTTAGCGCTTCGCCTCTCTGTCTTGCCTCGTCTGGCTTCGTTCTGCTTGCATGCCGTCTTAGCTGGGAGAATTCCACAGCCTTGGAGAGTCTATGTAATGGGAAAACAAGTAAAAAGGCATTAATTTTTTCTTTCCCTTCCTTGTGCATGATCGCCCAACATGGCCAGCGTTATTAAATCCACCACCTGTTTTTCATAATCGCACACTCACACAGAGGTGGGCAGCGGGCTCTCTCCACAGCCTCGGTGGGTGTCCATGCCACAGTATGACCCAATGTGCCCCCAGTGCCTGATAAAGTGGGAGTGGGCTCTGTTAATTACACTGAAAATTTTTAACAGGGCTCCCGCACTCACACACAACACATGCTGTACACTTGGAGCAGACGTAAACACGGTGGCACACATTAGCATCAGCTGTTTAATGCTCCCATGGCTTACCCTGTGAGTAAAGCATGTGTCTGGATTCTGCTGTGAGCAGCTATTTGGATCTGTGACAAACCTCTGAAAATCAAAATGAAACCCGGTGCGTCGGGGAGTCTGCTTCATATTGACGGTGCCAATAATGAGAATATGTGTTTCGAAACGAGTTTCTTCATCCAAAACTGATAAAATGGGATTATTATTATGGCATCAAGGAGGCAGCCAGATCAAATGAACTTAGTGGGCTGAGGGTGTTAGTAGGGGGGCTTGCACTTGGGATCTGACAACAGAGTCAATTCTGCTAATTAACTGCCAATTAGCGGTCCCTAAATGAGAGGGATCATAAAGCCTATGTTGGCAGCGTCTTGATAGTCTCTCCTTTTAGTTAGATGCACATATACACTCACTCTAGCACAACAGCGCAGCTCAAAGATTCACAAACACACACACATCCTAAACCTCTCCACACTCCGGCTGTATATTTAGAAGGTCTGGGGTACGAGAGGGCTGCTTCTGAGAGTCCCAGTTGACTGCCAAATAAAGCCATGACATTTTCATCTGGGTCAAAGTTAGAGAGATAACCAGCAAATTCCCTTAACTAGCCACCAGTGTGGCAGAAAAAATTATGAAAATCTATGGCAGACATGTGGAGAGCGAAGAGGCAGGGGTGGGGGGGTAAGGGTGGGGGGGACCTTAAAAGCCTGGAAGTGTGTGATTCATGAGGCTTAAATACTTGAAAGAATGTGGAGAAAAAAAGGCCGCTAGGCCAATTTCACAACTTTGTTACATTTGGAAAATATTAGTTATTGTTAATTTGCATTTCATAACGCATTTGTCTGCCAAGCCAGAGAATCATAAAAATATCATAAAAAAATCATAAAAGCAAGTGTTCCTAAGTGTCTCATTGGGCATTAAATGGGGGTGGAAAATACCTTTCTGGTGGAGGAATGCTTTCTCTTTTTCTGTGTTGTTCTCACATGATCCAAACAAATGTGTTTTATCATTAAAATTCCGCTTGTAAACCTAAACAAAGCTACGAACCTCTGGGGATATAAGTGAAAAACTATAAAAGGGTCCTTGTTTGTTAAGTAGGGATTAAAACGGAAGATCTGAGCACTGATGGAGCACAGCAGTGAGGGGAGCTAAAGAGTTTAGAGATATTAGAGCAGTTTATGTTTGCACAATCTGAGAAAAAAATCAGATGTTGACATAAATAGGCTAATTTCTGAAAGCCAGATGATACAGGGATGCATTTGATATTAAACTAAGATTTCTATGTATATTTTAAAAATCTCTAACGAAGCAAAGTTCCTAATTGCTGGTCTACTATTAGTGATTTTTTTTTGTCGATGATAGAGATGAATTTATGCAAAAATGACCTTGTTAATGACCTTTTATGTGTCCAATTTTTGCAAACCTGGACTCAAAGCTTTGCAAATGTGATGAATCTCATTAATCTGGACTTTCTCTAACATTACAGTGTTTTTCAGTTGGAGATAGTATCAGAAAGTTAGGTTTATAAATGTTTTGCTGTTCAAGCCAAAGCTCCAAACATGAAATTTTACTCCACACATCATTAACAAAAAATTTATTTTCAAATCATCTTGAGACGATTTATAAAAACTGACAAACCAAATTACTTTTATAACACTTTAGAAAACTGCTGCACATAAAAAAGTTGTCAGCAGGAGATAAATGTTAATTTATTAAGTATGTGTCAAGTCATGTATATTTAAAATAATAAATATAGGGCAAAGCATATTTTAGATTACCTGTTGTCACAACATTCTAAAAGCTTTCCTAACCAAGTTATCTCAGTGTTGGAGCAGCATATTGAAGCTGCCCTGGGGGCACTTTTAACTTGACTGAGTTTTCAGTTTAGCGAAGTCTTTTAGTGGTTACTAAGCTTCTCGCCACAGTGAAATAACTTATAACCTTGACTATATGTTGCTAACTATAGACATGGTGACAGCACCAAAAAACATTAGAGTAAGATTTCTTTTTGGTTTTTAGTTATATTTCCACATAAGATCCAAAGGAGCTACATTGTTGTTGTTTATTAAACCCAAGTTTGGGAACCACTGAAATATTGGAGTAAAACTTGGAATCCATTAATGCCTTTTCCTAAATAGGTCATATTAATATCAGGTTTAAAATATGTTTACAGGGACATTCCTCATAATTTCCAGCCAATATCTCCTTTTAAATCTTATCTTTCTTGTTTTTTCTAATCACCTTTTTTAGCAGCCAGCAACTAGGAGCAGTCTTTGAAGTACATGTTAGTCAGGTAATATGATGTTGTTAAGGCGGAGCTTCTGCTCATAGATGTTTATTCTTTCAATGAAATAACAATCAGTGCACCATGGCCTACCCTGAATGGCTGCAGAGATTTAGCCTATTTCATCTCCTCAATGGGCACAGGCAGCTTGGCGCCGTCGTCTGGCGGATATCCTTCCCTTATCATGTGACCTGTGCTCTGACAAGGGCCAAAGGTTGGCTGCGATCCGCCCCTATGTCTTAATAACTCACTCATTGTATTGCTTTCTGCCGCTAATTAGAGCCTCTCCCCAGTGCATGTATGTGTGTGTGTTTGTGTCTGTGCATGTAGTCTCCCCCTTGGCTGTGGAGAGGAGGCACAGAAGTAAAAATAGAGTGTGGCTTACTGCCCTCTTTATTGTTATTAGTGCTCCAGTGGCACAGCAGTCAGTCATCACAGATGCCAAGAAATGACATATTCGTTCTCTGACTTGCTCTGCCTCTCCCTCTGCCACAAAAACGACTGCCTGTGAGATGAGGGAGTAAGGACAGGATGATTTCCTTCCCTTTTTTTAAAGATGTTGTTTCTCTCAGTCATCTGTCATAACCGTCATTTCTCAGACTCATGAAACAGCCCCCCCCAAATATGTGTGCCGCCTTGCCTTGGCATTGCTGCTGAGGTAAATAATGGCAGGGTCGTTGGTTTTGTAGGTTTATGGAAGTGAGTGAGGGCCCATCGTGCTGGGTCTGACACTGTGACATGAAAGGAATCGGTCAGGCTCCATTTAGCACAGACTGATAGCAGGACACCAGGAGCTGCTGAGACAGGCAAATACGAGGCCAGATACTGTAAACTGTAAACGCATCAGCGTGCAGACACGGGTGCAATGAAAGACACAGCCTTCACCTTTTCCAGACCATGCCTCAAATATGTCTTAGATGTACAACCAGCAGGAAAAAATTGTTTAACTAATGGGGTACAGACATGTGCATGAACAATTGCTTCCTGTTGTAATGTGTATAGCCTGCACAAACAATCTTTTGGAACTATTAACAGAATAATCAAGCCCTCCTCCTCATCTGCTCAGCACCAGCAAGGCACGATTGTGGACTTTAACCTCTTCCTTTGCTCTTGATTAACGTTGAACAGCTAATGGGGTGTGGGCTACAAGCAGGTGAGGCTGTTAGCTAATGATATGCACTAGATACTGAAGCAGGTGGAGCGTGTCGGCAGAACTAACACAAAAGACTTTAAACCATCTGGGTTTTGTTTTCCGAGTGTACAGGTGAGCGGCAGGTTAACGTACAGGGAGGGTACGGGTTCAGAGAGGTTTGACGGGGCAAAAGGGGGAAAAAAGCAAGATGCACTGTCCATTGAGTATCAAACAGTGCGCCGTTGTGCCCTCGCCGGGCTGTGATTGTGCCGGAGGACAAAGCCCTGATTCAGCACATCCTTTCCCCAAGGGAGAACTCTGGTAACCGAAGACGGCGGCCATCCCCTCCCATACGCCGCCCCCACTCATCCTCTCCTTCTATCTCTCCCTTCGTCTGTTTCTGTCTCCCTAGGCCCCTCTTTGGCCGGTAACGTCACAGAAGCCGTGCATCAAAGGGAACTGCAGAACAATGTGAGGGCCAGCCAAGAATTTGGAAAGCTGCTCTTTTTCTTTTTATCAGCTCTTTTTATAACTCAGAAAAACTCCAGTTCATCCCCATATGGGCCATATGAGGAATGAGTAAAACCAGAAATAAATCAGCATAGAACAATGTAACTTACTAGTATGGAAAGTGAGACATGGAAAACTCCATCTGCCCACCTCTCCTTCCCTGTAACACATCCCTTAATCTGGACGTGTCCTGTGCTGACAACTAAGAGTGCAGCACTGATAGCATGTAGACTAAATTTCTTTTCTTCTTTAATGTCTCACTTAGTTGGTAAATGTAATTGATAATGTAATTCAATGTCAGCTCTACAGTTGTATACATTAATGTATGAATAATTCTACAATTTATTATATGCATATAAACATACAACACCTTGCAACAACTGCAACTGGTAAAAACAAAAAAAACAAAACAAACATATGAGTTACTGTAACATTTAATTTCCCTTTGGGAGTCTTTTTGAATTGAAAACTATTCATTTGTCATGTTATAAAGTTGCGCTATTATGTATTTCATTTGAATTTTATGTGATAAAGCAGTTCTAAGTAGTGCATTATACATTTTAGTCTCTATATCTACTAAGCTGATAGAAAATATTTGAAAAAAAAACATCTTCTAATTATTGTCGCAGCAGAAGGGCATTCTACCCCATTCCAACCAAGGTGGTCAGTAAAACTTAAAGAGATTAACTTAAATTAAAGTAAAAAGACTTTAAACACAACAGTTAAACCTTCCAGTCCAAATATACTCTAGTTTGTGCTGATCTATGACATGTACAAAGTGGATTGCCATTATGTGACAACGTATAAAAAAGGGTGTGCATACTTTTTAAGGCTGAAAAAGATGTGTTTGGATAAAATGAGTATGATGCCTAAATTTCATAACTGAAGAAATGACAGGGACTCCACCTATATCTATCTGACTCTCTATCTGTCCCTCTGTCTCTTCTCCTCCCAGTCTAGCCTAGTATTTCTGCATTAATCACCATGACATAGGCAAGGCAACTCAATTTTCTGCTCCTGTAGGTAAGGTGCACAACGTGGCATTAGGCATGAAACAGGCAAGCGGGGGCTAATCTTTGGTTACTGGTGTAATTGAAATGCTATCCACACTGTAGGGTGCATTAAAGTCTGATAACAACAGTTCCTGTGGCCAATTTAAGGAGCTTGACTTCCCCTGGCTATAAGGGAATAAAGCAAAAAGGTGTGTATGAGAGACAGAGCCATTTTGGGTCGGAGGGGGTAGGAAGACGAAGGGAGGCGTAGGGAGAGGTGGGGTGGTGGCTGATAGATAAGGCTGACAAACCCAGCTAATTCTGCAGAAATGTTTCTCATTGTGATACGGTAGTGATGAGGGGGGGTAAAATGAATCACAGAACCAAAAAATCAATTGACCCTCGGGTGGCTTGTCAGGCTGTGAGGCTGATAAACCTAAAAGCTTCGTTAATGTCGGCCTGCCTGTATCCAACAGATAGAGCACTTTGTAAATGAACCCGCTTTGATAAATATATTAAGGAAAGCTGTGAATAAAAGGCACAGACTTGTCATTTGTAAATAGAACCCCCGCTACATGGAATTAGAATGATAAAATGGGGTTCCATATAATTAAGTTTGTGTAAGACCTGAAATCCGTGCAAATACCTTCCTGGAATTTTGAAAGGAGGCTGTCAGTTCAATTAATCTGAACATCAGCCTGAGAATGTACTGAACAAAATTAAGCCCCAGATAAAACCTGGGCTAGTATTTTGATAAGTAATTCCTGTATCATTTCTTTGCTTCTGTGATCATTTTATTTAATCCACCACCCCCAGTTATGTGCTAAGCCATCTACAAAGACCCTGCTGGCCAGGCCACCAAAACCTTAATCCACCGTATAGCTCGTGTAAAATGGGGAGGGGGTGGAAGGCAGTTTTGCCTGTTGTGGGGCATTGGTGGCAGTCCTAGGTATGGTTATTTTTTTAGGGGATGAAGGGGCGGGGTAGGTATGGGAGCTGAATGGACAGCTTATGATCTCTGCTGCTTTCAGTATATCACAGAATACATATGCATCAAACTGTAAGTATCACAGCCTCAGCTGCATGACACTGGACCGATAACTACAACATCGCAGTAGCTCAAACACAATAAGGCTACAAAGGCTGTCTCTGTCTGTGAGTGTGTATCTATGATGGGGAGGGATGTACATAAACGGTTTTCACACTTTAGGAGCATTACCCGTCATGGCTGGTGGGTAGACGTGGAGGCAAATGCTTTTGAAAATAAAAGGCAGAACGATGCTGGTGGTGGAGATAGGGAGAGCAGAAATCTTGACTCACCAGTTGTTTACTTGTAAGATGGTGAGCCCCGTGTCTTGGGCTAGCTGTTTCTTCTGCTCTTCAGAGGGGTATGGATGCTGCAGTAGACAGAGGAAATACAAACACTCATGAGCTACTTTGAAATAACGATTAACAAGAATATTTATTTTATAAATATTCAGGAACAAGCCCCGATGTATTTAATTAGACTTTTATGTAATAGACCAAAACAAAGTGGTGCATAATAGCGAAGTGGAGGGAAAATGATAGCACATGGCACACGTCTCAATTTAAATATAAACAGGATTACTATTAGCTATGTGTTGCATAAATCTGGTCTTTAAGGGAATGTGAAAAAAGAAAGTCAAAGGAGCTTCAGTCTGGCAGAAAACAGGTTGAAGACTACATGCAAAATGCGGGTGGAGGCACCTGTAGACACAAGCCCCACAGTACAACATGGTGGTGGCAGCATCATGCTGTAGGCATGCTTTTTTTTTAGGGACAACAAGGATGTTCGAAGTAACACTTTGGCTGGCTGGAGCTAAATGCAGAAAGATTCTGGACACAAACCAACCACAGACTAGAAAACCCTTAAGATTGATTGGATGTTTACCTAGTTGGACAACTGCCATAAATATATAGCTTCAGCAACAATAAAGTAGTTTAGATCACTGTATATAAATTTTTTCAACTGGCCCAGGCAAAGTCTAGATCTAAATACCATTTAAAACTGTAGTAACACTTGAACATCTATAATCAGATATGCTGTTCATCTTATTGGGATGACCATAAGATGTTATACAAGAAAAAATTGGTAAACATGAACACAAATAACCTCTTAATTTGAAAAGATTGTAGAAATATATTTAACATAAATGTAGTAGTAGTTCAAACATGACGCTGCCATCATCATGCCCTGCACAGCTTCATCCCATACTCAGTAAATAAAATGAAAAAATAGTTTAAGAGCTATGACCCCTTTTGCTAGGCACCATGTGAGTCAAGTTGCCTGCTGCTAAACATTGCTGTATGAATGCAATATTTTCCTGCGTTTGTTGCATTGTGTAATCTAAGACTGCACCTACTCGTGACCTCCACCCAACCCTGCCACTCCCTTACACGGTATGGATGTTCTGGATACACGACGTAACCCCTTCTTGCACACAATCATGCACAAAATTCTGCAATAAACAAGCCAGAGCTAGCAGAACGAGTTTGTCAAAACTGTGAGCTATAATAGCCCTGTTTCAAAACCCCAACGTGCTCACAGAGAAGAAAAGTTAAGCATATAACGTACATTCTGAAAGTACACGTTGCTTACAAAGCTAAGGTACATACTTATAGACATACACATGTGAAAAGGTTTTAAAGCGGGCCCAACACAGATATTATGTCTGGGAATCCTTTCATAATACCAGGCAACAAAATGAGTGGGAGCAGATTTGTAGGAAATACATTTATCTTTCCTTGAATGTCTGACATGTATCCTGGTGGTAGCTTTTTCATTGATAGCAGCTGAATAGAAGCTAATGCCAAAGGAACTGAATGCTGTGAAATCTCCTCCACAGTTTTGCCAGGATTTTTACCTGAAAATGGAAATCTGTGACAAGGCCTGCAATGAAACTATTTGTGTCAGGTCCAATCTAAAAAACATTGGTTGATATAAATGGCAGACCTTGGATTGCCTCGCTCCCTCTGGGCCTGCTATGAAGCATGACAAAACAACAGTGATCGCTGGTGACAGATGTCTTTAAGGGCCAGATTAGGAGTCGGGGCGCACGCAAACGAAACAAATGAGACACTATGTGTTTCATTCAGTCGCTGTGCATGAACACCACAAGCATGTGAAAACAGAAATACACACAGCAACATAAAAACCTTCACAGGCATGACACCTGCAAATCAAAACATAGAAAAATTGCCTTTGAAAGGTTTAGATTTTAAATCTCTCTTTGTTTTCAGATGGTTTCAGACATTACTGACACACACATTTCCTCTTTCATGCAAAAAAAAAAAAACTCCGATTTTCAAAACTTTAACCTCATAATTTTAGCTCTCAGGCTCATCAAGAGAGCAAATTCCACAGCTGGTAATGCTCCACTGGCTTGTGCTAATTGAATCCAATTTTAACAGGACGCGATAACAGTTGCTCAAGAAGCATTTTCTCATTTACTGCGGAAATAATTGATGTTAGTGAGAATTCATATCAGTACGGAGGAGGATTTCATGTTTTAGGTAGTCCTGCCTGTTTCAATGTTTTAATTAAAGGATAGATTTAGAAAAATGGTTCAGGGAACGTGCACAATTAATAACAAACAAGACTCAAATTGGACAAATAATGAGTCCCTGCCACAGAGGAGTATTAATCTGATTTGCACTTGTGTACACAGTCTTTTTTAATAAGCTAAAATTATTAACGAAGGGATATGCTTACATAGAAATACGTTTTCTGATTGCCAGGTGCTGACATTTCCTTGGCTAGCCCCGACAGAGTTTTTGTCTGTGTCTGCACAAATGAATGCATTTTTTAAAAGAAAATGCATGTGTGGAGACAAAGTGTATTTTTGCCTTATTTGTGCAAATAATCTTGAACTGTTCAGTGCAGTTTATTTTCTCCAGCTTCTTAAACTTCTGTGCTTCCTTTCTGTTCATCTAGACTCTTGCATACTAGCAAAGCCAGCACTGACATATGCTTGTGTTCACAGAAACAACCACAGGCAGACACTGAGGTAAAGATAACTTGGCAGGGATGAGGTTTAGGTTTAACCTAGAGTGGAAATGGGAGTGGGTCATTTACATTGCATAAAGGCTTCCTCACCCTCTCAGGCCTAGACCTGGTCATCAATCGCCTACTGTCAGCCAGAGCGCGCTCTTGCCTGGTGATAAATACACCGGCCAGTGGCACAGCTAGTCCTGCAGCCACCGTGTAATGAATAGTTTGAACAAACAAGAAAGACGTCTCATCAAGGAGAGTGGGGATGTTAAAGCCCCCGTGCGCACAAAACCCCTGAGTAAGGAGATTTACCCTGACCTCATAGACACAACAGTAAAAGAAAAATCCTATTTTGTCCTGCTCTGCCTCTTCCAGATCTCATCCTTTAACCCATTCCTGCTCCAGCTCTCTGATAATCTCTTTTCCTCAACTTGACATCTTGCAAGATGTTTTCACAGATGCACACCCAGATTTGAAGACCAGGTACAGTGCCTCATAAAAGACTTCACACCCCTACATTTTTTCACGTTGTCACATAATGACCACAGACCTAAATGTATTTCAACTGAATTTTACATGATGGACAAACTCTAAGTAGTGCATACTTGTGAAGTGGAAGGAATATAATACTTCAGCCTTAACACATCCCAATAAAAAAAAAGGATGAACATGCAACATCTTCAGTAAAACATGGTGTTGGCAAGACCATGCCGGGGGGAAGCGTTTCATTCGCAGCAAAAGGGAATCTTATATGAGCAGGTTGGGAGCTGAATTGAGCTAAACACATGAGAATTCAGTGAGAAAATATGTAAGAAGCCCCAAAGACTTAGGCAATAGTTAACCTTCCAGCAGGACAATGACCCTAAACACATGGTCAGAGCTATAGTGACAAATGTTCTGCCGTAGAATATGTGTGTATTAGAGGGGCCTACCCATAGTTCAGAGCTAAATCTAATTCATAATGTCTATTGAAACTTTAAAATGTAAATTCTACAGTTTCTTTGAATCTCTAACTCTAATTTGCCAGAATCTCAATGTAGAGTTTTGCAAGACTGATGCAGACAATACTCCTGTAATTACAGCCATGGGTCGTTCTACAAAGAATTAACTCAGGAGAGTTTAATCTAAATACAAACTTTTCTGGTCTAATATAAATAGTCAGAATACGTAAGTATGTTTTGTTGTAAAGATATGATCAGTAAAAAAAAAGTTCAATATGGTAAAATTGCTCTTGCCAGGCACAATAAATTACAACTAAACACATCTAAAGGAACACATGTTCTCATTACTCTAAAATTAGGATTTCTCCACTGCTGCTGAACACATTGTTTTATTATTCAATGTTATTCAATATCCAAGTCCCTTAAAGATAGCTGTAAAATTGGAGAAATTACTATCTGATTCAAGAGTAACTTGTTAACAGTAACTGCAACAATAAGCAAAGCAAATGAATCAGCCTATAAGCACAGAAAACTCTCAGATTTGAAAAAGAAAGTAGTCACACATGATGCGTTTCCTATTCAGGAAATGTCTTCGACTCTCTGGAGACTCAATGACATCATTATTTTAACAACCGAAACACAAACACTCTGTAAGAACAAAGAGAGTATTGATAACCACCTAATAGCTTTAGCTTAATTCATTATGTTCAGTGAAAATCCCCTTTGAGGTTCTACTGCAAGAACTTAAACAGTTCCAAATGATTTCAGTCACTTTCAGGTTGTTTTGGTGAAGCACAATGGACAGCTGAAACAACTCTGTTAACTCTATAAAAATGAGTTTAAAAAAATGGCCCACAATTTATCTTAAGGCATGTCGATTGGTTTTACAATGTCTTAGATTACATTCTACCATCCATCAAAGAATCGAACCGTCTCCGCATATTTGTAAGTGTGACCAACTGCTGGTCTAATGTGCTCTCTACTCTCTCATAAGCCTGGAAGTAATAGCCCCATTGCTTTCTGAGCATTACAAGCTAAGGAAGCTCTATCATCTGCTTGGCATGGTCCCCGCCCCCTGGCATTTTAACACACTGCACACATAATCACATGTACTGCTGGACCACTCTTACTTCACAGCACACCTTTTCACCCGCTCCGACTCCCACCGACTCATTCAACACCCAGTTTGCTATATATCACTTTCGTACTCTCCTGACACCTATTTGCAGCCGTCATCAAATCCCGCAGCCTGATCATTATCCCGACTGCTCTGTGCAACCCCCACCACTTTTCCAGCTCCGATGCTTCCACTCCACCCACTGATCGTGCAACCCCCCCTCACAGGAGCTGCTGGTGGACCTCTATTGATTAATTACATCATCAGTGTGTGACATGAGTTATGGAGCCGGGTCACAAGGTTGCAGTGGCTTGCAAACCTATTCCATGCTAATGACTCCCAGGAAATCACAGGCCATTGGCTGTTTACCCCCAGTACCATGGCAACACATAAGATTTGCTCAGGATAACTCCTGCGAGTAGATCCTGGATTTTTTTTTTCTTCGATATGGATCTTAGATGATCTGAATTTTTTACTTTAATTTCTTTATTTCTTTAAACTAACAGGCCAAATGCTTTTTTCAAAACTTATATTCCTTTGTGTTGTTATCATTGATCAGCTACATTATGGCTTACTGCGTCGTGTTCTAGAGGAATATTGAATTCACGTATTGATTGGAATCATATTTGTTTTTAATCAAAGTGACAGGAGGATAATAATAATATTCACTGTCAGGAACAAATGAAGGAATGACATTTTAATAAGCATTCTGCATGGGACTGGGCTAAGATTGGCACATTTTAAATATCAAGATGCCATAGTTAATAATATTGTGATTGGCTTCTTTTTCAAATGACATTGAATGTATATCAGCATTAATGAAAGATCAAGCCGATATGTCAAATAAATTCAGCATAAGTTTTCAAATTGAAAACAATATTTATATAACGCACATTGCTGATTGTTTACTCTTTACTAGACCAATCTGTACTTGGTATCACAGCAAAACTGCTCAACTTCAGTCAGCTTTGATGAAGAGTATCTGTTGGCAGCAATTTTAGGTCCTGGAACAGCTGGACTTAGGTCTGGACTTTAAGCATAAATATACTTTGCTCTAAACCATTCCACTGGTGCGCTTGCTGTATCTTTATGGTAGCTGTTCTGCTAGAGCAATACTGCAAACACTTTGTTTCACTGTCTGTATGGTGCCTTTAGGTCAGTTTAGAGGTAACATCTAAAAGCTGTTCAGGGCACTGGATTTAGTTCAAGGGTACCTGTGTAAAAGGGGTCTGCATCCACCCCAGAATTATGCTTGTATTGAAAACATCAAAGAAAACATGAAAAAGCATACAATACCATTAAAAACAGGCCAATCTGTAAAAATGTTACAGTAGCATTTACATCAATTGCAGAGTTCTGTGAGTAGAACAAAAACCTGCAGAACTAAAGCTGGTCATTTTCTTTTTCAGTTTCCTATATAAAAGTTGTACTCAGTGTTTATATTATCCCATCTTCTCTGCAGAGTATTGTAGGTGGAGGTGGGAAGTACTCGAGGGTGTTTATTTTATTTCTCCAGGAACTACATTGCTTCCTGACAACAGTTAGAAATGGGGTAAGAATGCTGCATGACTCAATGACTCAACCCTGCTGCCTGCCCTCTTGATTACACACACATGCACACACACCCACACACCAAGAAATCCAGACAACTTATAAACAGAACTCACATGATGCCAAACAACAAACCGCACGCACCGCATGCCAACTTCAGATAACCGAAAATGAAACATCTGCACCTCATACAATCTGCATTCAGAACATACCACTATGCTTCTGCCTCTCCCACTCCAAACTCTAAATCGTCCATGCTCAATAAGCACTCTCTGTAGACTGCCCTCTGACAGTAAAATGGTGATGATTGCAAATAGAATGCAAACAAGTGGGGCTTACAGAATCTAATATAGTGGGAAAATGCCCCCAGTCTGTCTGTCTATGTCTCTGACTGGTTGGCTCGTAGGATGCTTGGCAGTGCATCAGTACTACTCCCACTGTTGCTACCAAAGCCCCCCCCACAACAATCACTGGCTAGGCTCCTAAAGCCAGTTCCTGGATTCCAGCCAGCAGCCTGTTTGCTCTACACCATTAATTTATGTTCACTGGAGACAGTGCAAGGTTGTAGAGGCTCTATGCCATAACTGCCATGCTTGCTTGCCAAGCTACAGCAAGAGTAAAGTGAGTGAAGAGGAGTGAGAAGAGGGAGGGGTGAACGGAGAGAGTGTGAGGAAGGAGCCCCTGAGGATGTAAAGATATAGGCATCTGATTGTAGCAATCTCCGTGAGGCTAAATAGCAATCACTCCCACACAATCCCAATGCACCTCTAGACATAGCAATTGACCAACAAACAGAAGAAGATGTTCTAGGGGAATTTTGTCAAGCAATATCATGTATAATACAGTAAGGAGACATCACGAAGATCTATGAAAATAATAAGACTGTTCAAATCTGATTTATTATCTGCATCAAAGTCTGAAGATTCACAAACAAATGTGAGGTGAAAATCTTCAATATATCTGCCAGAACTGCATTTATTAGCTGTGTATTGCCGTGAAGACCTAATTAACTTTTTACTTGCAAATCAAAGTCATCTCTTCAACTTTCATTTATCAAAATTTAATCAGCACAATCCAGAGGATGGATTTCAGGATCTCTTCCATCCTGTAAGCACACCTAAGTTGGTAGGTACGGTACTCCTTTCTGTTGTTTCCTGCTTTCATCACTGCATATTTTCTCTTCTTTTCTCCTCTCAGCTCAGTTCATTCACATATTTCAAAGATATTGCTCAACCTTTAAGCCAGGTCCTAAAGGGCAGGAATTTGGCCTGCTTTTTCAGACCAGTCTGCAGTCTTTGTTGTGGTAACTGCCTGCTCAGGGGCACCCAGCTCTGTTCTGCTCTTTCCTCTCTGGCTTGTCTGATGTGAACACATAGCCCCACTCACTACTTTTAAGTTGTTGGCACTTTTCTTTAATTCTCGAAAATCACTCCCCTGCTCATTGCTCCTCTGTGATGCTGCTTGCTGCAAGTGAGAAGTAATTGGTGTTCCGCCTTTGCGAGGTACTTTTAAGACCTATAAGCAGATCATTAGAGGCCTGGTGGGCCCTTCAAAGCAGAGGACCCACCCCTTTTTTCCCGTATGGAACAAAATCCACACCACTTGTTACTGTTGCCAGTAATAAAGCCACTCAGACCACATGCAAAACCTAATTTATAGTAACTCTGAGATTTTTCCTTTTGGTGCAACAAGCACACCTTGTATAAAAGCTTGAATTTTGAACCTCTACAAATTATGTAGATTGAAGTTTTAATAGTTCATCAAAAGTGTATTGAGATCCTCTGTAATCAAATTATTTAAGGAATACTACGAGAACACAAAGCTTTTATACCTTAAGAGAAAAGTCCATCAGAAAGAGCTTAACAAGCATTGTCCATTGTTTCCTCCATAGAGAGATTTGGTCTTGAATCAGCATCATTCCCCATTACATTTTAGGGGAACCCTAAGTGTCTGGTGGCCAAAAATGTCTTATCGGTTCCCCAGTGAACTCCTGCCATGTCTCTAGGTGTACATATATTGGTAGATCTATACTTATAGATGTCACGAACACCACATTATCTACAAAAAACAAAGGTGAAACCTACGGTACCTCTACCCTACTATGCACATATTAGCAACCACAGTAGCAGTAAGTAAAACATTATACTCTGCTGTGTTGCTCCATTTTTGTTTATCTGGTAAGAAAATTGGGTGGGTTCAAAATCTCTTTCAACATGATGCTTCATCTCTTCTGTATGCTCTGTCTTCATCAAAATAAAGATTCAAGTACCCAGCCAGCACCTCTTTTAGCTGTCTCTTTCTTCCTAGTCTATCCCCCTGTCTCTTCAAGTCCACATTCTCTAGAGAAAGGCCACTACGTTCTAATAGTGAGCCTCAGGATACAACAACAACAACACAACCACTTACAGAAGACAAACAAGAAACCCCTCAGGGCCAACCTTGGAATGTCAAGCCAATTTGGTAGATATCATAGGACATTTAGAATGTCAATTTCTGTTTTCAGGACAGAAATCGGAGGCAAACATGGTGGGTAACATTTGTCCATTACATTGCAGTCAGGAACAACCCCCTTCCCTGCCAAAAAACAGCTGCAGGGGACACTTCCTGTTTGCTAATGATGCTAAATGTGTTCAAGTCAACCATGTCAAATTTTCTTCCCTTCTGAATGGACAGCTGTGGCAGAAGGCAATGCTTCTTTCTCCTCTCCTCCAATGTCTGCCTTTTTGTATGCCGCCTGCTTCTAAGTGTACCTTTTAGTCAGACTTACAGTACTTGTATAACTTCTGCAAATTAGAGGTGCATTCACTGGCATAGAGCCAACAATTTCTAATCATTCATCTTTTTCTCACTGCCTGTTGTCAGTTCTCTCTAAGTCAATATGAAATGCATGTCTTCAGTACTGTCCTCTCATCTAGGTGTGTCTGGCTTAAAGAGATTTCTTCTGTCATTGCTTAACATCCAGGGGCGTCTGGCTGCATGAGGTTGTATGGACTGACAAATGCCCTCAGGATCTTTAACTTCTTTTATGTTCCTACAAATTCCAAAGGAGTTAAAAACTGCTTTTTTGAGACAGTGCAAAGACATAAGTAGAGCCAGAAAAGAGAAGGCTTTTGCAGCTTATAGTTTGAATCTTTAAGTGCATTCTTCAATCCTCTCTTTCCCTTGGCTTGCAGTGGTTTAAGGCTCAATCCTGCCCGGGGGCCGAGGTGACCTTTTTGACCTGGCTGGCCTGCCTGGCTACAGCCCTCTCGTTTGTTAGACGCTTTATCCACTGACAAAGCAGGCAGGAAGTTGGCAGCAACCCAGCAGCCCCATGGGAGGATGACCATCAGCTAGCTCAGCTTACCGCTTATTACAGGATGGTGGGGGGCATGTGTATTTTTTGAGTGTCTGACAGTGCAATGGTGCGTCTGCACTAAACTTTTTCTTTTACAATTGCATGTTTATAAATGAGGTTTTTTATGTGCATAATGAAAAAATTCAAAAGTTGACCAGTCTTTTATTTTGCATTTTTTTTTATATTGGTTGCTAATAACATGCAAAGAACAAGCCCGGAAGCTACAAACCTTCTCTCGAAGCAAACCAGATCAGCCACGCATATTAGCAACAGTTAGGCAACCTTCCAGCTGCCGGACTCCAGGGACTCCTGCACACTTCAGTCTTTCTTTCTCTTTTCTTGCTCTGTCCTCCTCCTTCTCTCTGCAGTCTGCTCATCAGAGCGCTCAGAACAGCTCACTAAAGCATTATATCATAAGACACTCCAGTTTCACTCGCACCACTCTATAAAAGTCAGGTAATTCATACTTCATTTATATACCTTCCCATTAATAAAGCTGATGAACTTTTCACTCCTTAAATCTAATGGGCCATTTTAGCAGGACTTTGAGTGTCTGCCGTTTTCTCTCCATCTTTGTTCTATTGCTCTGGAAAAGGATAATTCTCAGATTTGCAACAGCTACTTGCACTGTAGAGTCAAGAAGGCTTCTCAGAATTTTAAGACTTTTGGCCAACCCCTCACAGGGGGACAAGCTGTGACTCATACCTTATGGTGGGATTTTTTGTTTTGTTTTTTCTGTTAAAATCTTTCTGTCTAGATGTAACAAAAGGTCACTGACCTACAGGCCTAACGCAAGGCATGATGACTCCCTGGCTCAGAGGCTGTTGACAAGCATCTGTGTTCTTTTCAACAACTCGTTGAACAACCCCCCCTCAACCTTCCCTGCTCAGGAATGTAACACAACCGCTTACTGAGGTAACCTAAGCCCCTCCCCTCTCTCATCCTTCATTTACAGCAATGGAGAGAGACAGAGACCAACTGGGGGTGTTAGACAGCTGTCCTCCATCTCATCATCTAACTCTTGCTCCCGGTCTATTTCTCTTCCTCTCTTTAGATTTGCTTCTAGCCCACTGCCTGTGGAATAATTAATGATGCAATTGAGCTGAAGAGAGGACTCTGATCAGCAGGGGCCATTCGTGAATGCCTTTGTAACCATTTTATACAGGAATGGAAAATAGAATCCGAGAAAGGTATGATGAGACAGATAGGCAAGAAAAGGAGGACATAACACAGTTGGACTGTGAGAGGAGTAGATTGTTAATAGTCTGTTCACCCGAAAATCTGTTTTGGTTCACTCAAGTTTAATCCTCTGTCCCCATCCCCCTTCTCCTCTTGTCCGTCCTCATAGCAGAATTGGGGGACCTGACCTGTGTGGTGATTGATGGTAATGTCTCAGGAAGTCATTTTCCCTGACAGCAACCCACCGCCTTTTACCGGGCCTGGTGCAGAGGTGAACCCATCACTCGGACGCTTTTAACTCTTTGCTTACACACCCTTGCAGGTTTTGATTCACCCATATATTATATGCATTCCTTAACCACCCCATCAACCTAAAAACAGCAATGACCAACACATATTTCATATCAGAAATTAAACAAGGACTGGGTGCAATAATTACCATGAGAACATTCCCAAGAGTGAGTGTTTTAATTTGTAAATTCATTTCACTCTAAAACCATATCTCTCGGCCTTACTATATACACATTTTATTCAGGTTTTCATAAAAAAATAAAATAAAGTAAGAATTAGTGATTGAAAAACGAACAATAATTTTCCATTGATTGATTTCTAAAATATTTTTGTTTTTGTTTCACCCAGATAGAAATGGCAAAAGCAGTCAACTCTCTTTTCTAAGTACTACTTGCAGCCCAGCAGCTAAGACAACTATTAGCTACCAAAAAAAACTAAATTGAATTTAATTGAATGATTAGATATTTGCTTTCCTCATAATGATTTATTTTGTTTTCTGAACTTGTTAAAATGCTTGTCAGATGGATCAAACCACTAGAGCTGTTGAAAACAGTCTGCATAAATCTGGCAGAAATTCTAAGGTAATAATTTAATACTTTTTGTCGAAAGCAATCAGACAATTTTAGAACTTGATTAAAAATAATCAATCCAGTAGATGAATTCCTACATGCCTATTAAAATAGAATACACTCTGGACTTGAAGTTAGTTATTTTAAAGCATTGTTCCTGTAATGTCCCATGCTGACATAGCAAAGTGTGACAAAAAACACTGAATGCGGGGTGTTTAAGCTGTAGACAGGTATTTGTTCATTGCATAATTAAATAAAAGGGTAGTTATCTTATATTTTATGGTTACTAGTCAAAACACTATCAATTATTTTAGAGAGGTATACGTTTGTTAAGTGCAAAAGCAAATTTATTAATTGAATATCCAGCAGTTTTTTGTTTTTTTCTATCAAACTACAACCATTTCCAACTGTGAAAATGTCACCTTCTGAACAAATCTCCACAGGTTGTGTTGTAGAGGATCTTTCTGAGCAACTTCCAGATCCATGATGCTTTGGAAATATCAACCTCCCTTATAGCAATTAGGATTTGATTTCAACAATAGGAATTCTCGGCTATGTTAAAGAATAGCTAACATCTGCAAAGATCCTCACTCCATGTGTCAAAGCAGAGTTGTCTTTTCTTAAACACACATCTTCTTTTAAAGCCGATCTCTTCTTTCCTTAGCTCTGCTCCCTGCATTTATTTTCTTAATTTGTCTCAAACTGTGCCTTAAAGACATTCCTCTCTGTTTGAGCCCAAAAAACCTGAAATGATCCGTGAAGAGACTCTTGGTTCCCATTTTCAATAGGCTTCATTAGGTTTTAATATCTAGCCAAGGAAAAGAGGAGGAAAATGGCATGAAGATAATCAATGAAAAGGGGCTGGTAGCCTATTAATCTCCCTCAAAGGATTGTGGGTTGATACACGCTCTTGCATAGGCAAACATGGCTGTGTGGTGAACACATCTGTCTGCCTGGATGGGCTACTTAATGAAACAGCCAGCATTTGGCTGCGGAGATGGATGTCGCTCCCCTTGTGAAAAATGATTTCCCTCTCCCTCTGTGCTGAGGCTGACGCACACATGATAGGGCTCCATTCAATCCGCTAGAGACCTGACTCTGCCCCTGTGTGAGAGTAGCTTAAACAATAAAGGTGCTGAGCTGGACAGGCAACGCATGGGCACTGGAGCAAATCTTCATGGAGATCATATCAGGGAATCCTAATGTGGACAAGACTCAGACTGACCTGGGAATTAGAGAAGATGCTGAAAGATGAAACTCAAAGTGGTACAGTAGTCCTCTAAAGAAGAACAAGTAAAGGGAAACAGAGAATGAGCCAGGTGCCATAGATAAGCAGGATCAGTGTGCTTTGGCGTTGTGCGTATGCATATGCCAGTCAGCTGGGACATGTGTGCATGTTTCTGTGTATTCCGACAGTGTCGAGAATGACCTCTGGTCAAGGAGTCCTGTAACAGGAGCTCACCTCCGGTTTATGTGAGCTCTCCTCTCAGTGTGCTAAACAGCCACCTGAAGACAGGATTAGCCAGAGCGACCTTGCCCCTGCAGTAACCGAGATACACATCCGGGGGGACAGACATGAAACACACCTGTGTCACATGTTGCACAGGCATGGCCAGGCGGCAGGAGAAAGGCCCAGTGAAGATAGAGGTTTAAAACAAGAGCTGGTCGCTGAGACAGGAATAGGCAAGAGGTTTCAGGGATTGTAAGAACAAACAGGACACCTATAAGAGGAAGAAACCAAAAAGGGCACAGTATAATGTGAAAAAACTAAGGTGAAAGTGTCAGTAGTGTTTGCTGTTGTCAGATGAAAACAAAGCACTGGAGCATAAGAGGATTGAGCTGCCTAACTTGGTGCCTTGGGGTAGCCCAGATTTGTACATGTATGGAAATTGATGCCTGTCAGCCTTTCTATGACTCAACTGGCTACACGCATGCATGTGTGTAGCTGTGTGCATGCTGTGCTATGACAAATGAGTAGCGCTTAATTTGGGACTGATTATGCTGGTTGCGGATGCCCTAAACTCCTTTGAACTTGTAATTGCCCCTGGTTTCAGTAATGAACATTAAGGAAGATTCAAAAATGTGTAGCTAATTAAACTCTTGCCTCCACCCACATTTTTTCTCTTGCATTTCTTCGTCTTCATGCATAAGAGAGAGTAGAAGAGGGGGAGCAGGGGTTGGAAGAAGAACGAATAGGTTCTACATTGGGAGTCATGCACTGCTGTTGTCGCTCTCTTTATCTAAATAATTGCACGAGCTGGTTTATGAGCTTTAGAGAGGTGCTTTGTTTGTCAGCCACAGAAGCCTGGGGGATATTGGGGATCTAGCTTTCCCCACAATCAATATTCAGAGATTCACATCTGGAGCCAAGACCTGCTTGCTCAGATTTGGGTTTATATGTTTATTTTTCTCATCTTTATTTGATTCTTGCTTGGTTGTCCTCATCCTTTATCCATTTGTGTGTTCTTATCAGTGAAAACCTATTTTTGCGTTAGAGCTTACTGATCTGTCAGACATGCTCATTTGTAAAGCTTAGCATGGTGCAAGGCAGCATGTGGTTTTAGAGAATCAAGAACTCTGAAATGATCTCCCATTGTTAAGGACACAACATATGGTTATGCACTCACAGCCCTCTGTCTTTTTTCTGATTTTGTCACTTTAGAACCACAAACTAGATTATATTTACAGATTATTATGTGCTAAATCATCACAAAATAGAGCATATATGTGAGGTGTAGGTAAAATGGGTGATTTTTTTTGTTCACATTGACTATTTGGTAATATCTTAACACTATGCCATGCATATCAAGAGCAATAACTCTTTAAAGGTTCTTAAGATCCTCACCTGGGATTTTAAACATTTTAACATTAATTTTCAAGTTTGCCAAAGATTTTAATTTAGGTTTAGGTCTGGACTTTGACTAGGGCATTCCAATACCTAATTGTTATTTGAATTAAAGAATAAGCCATTGCTGGGTCGACAATGTCAGGTTGTTTTAGCAACTTGTATCTCTCTGCAGGCAGTTCTCTGACCTGGCCCGTCATTAATTTACTTGGATGGCCATGTCCCGGTAAATTTGAAAGGTTCTGCTTACGTTCTACCTTAGAATGTTTTTGCTTTGCTCTAATTATTTTGGATAAATCAGAGCTGGGGGGGGAGGGGGGGGGGATAGAATAAATTTATCCCCATTCTAAGAGTTTAATTTATACAACATTTGTTAATCCTCTGTCAAATTCCTTTAATTTTATAACTATGTTCTACTTTGTTTTGGGCTTTCACATAAAAAATCCCACTGAAGTACTTTGAAATCTAATTTGATATGTGAATGTGGAAACATTTAAAATATTTCAAGGGTAATTAATATTTTAGACAAAACGCTATTTGTATTCTTGAAAAAATATTGAAGTATTCTGGATAAATATCTGTTTAGTGGGCAGAGTCCTCCTGGAGGGCAAAGTGCAGTTAAAGGAGCAACAAACTGCCCGCTCAGCCTCAGTCCTTGATGTGGACTGCTCTTTACCTAAAAGAAATAGTCCGCATGTTCAGAGGGAGAAAGAACGAAAAGATATCAGTGGGAAAAATTGAAAGGTGAGGAAGTGTGGGGGAGAGGGGGGCAAGAACAAGAGACATGGCTCCCAGTTATAAGCAACCTACTGTGCAGGAATCCCACTGCCTGCCTCTGGACTGAGTACTGGGTAAGACAAAAGCATGCATTTGAAAAGAGTCAAAAAAGGAGGGGAGAGAAAATTGCACAAAATGGCAGAAGTGGGATTTAGTGCAGCTATGAGGTCCCATGACAAACCAGACAGTGAAACACATACATAGTCTGTTTTTGATTTTATCTCTGTGCCTCCATTCTTCAACCTTTTGTCTCTCTTCGCCTCCCTCCCCAGTTTAGCCTGGTTTGCTGTTTCCATGTCGGCTGCTCCTTTTCCCTTCTGCATTTTCCTTTACTTGGTGTGAGATGAATATCAAAGCGGTGCTGAGGCTGCTTGGAAGCCTGCAGCAGAATCTCATTGGCCTCCATGGTACCCTGCAAACAGCAGCAGCAGAAACAGCAGCACCCACCGCTGGAACAATTTCTGCCACTGCCCAACAATCTGTCATGGGAGTAATGAAACTAGTCCTCAGGTCAAAAACACAGAATAGGTTTGAAGTAATTCAAGGGAACTGGTTCTAAGATGTGAAACCCAAATCCTCTTCTCTGTTTTTCATGAGTAAGGTATCCCACAAAAGTTTAAAAGGGGAAAAACACAGAATCAGAAACCACCATCTTAAGCGTGTAAGTCATCAAAGAATAGCATATGAGGCCCTTTATTATGAACAGCCACATTGTACCTTATTCCTCATAAAGTATGTTCAGAGATGATGGACAGTCACTGCCTGCAAAACTAATATTAATATCCTTTAAATTGATCTATTTGGCATGCATAAAACTAACAGAGGGGAACAAACCCTGCGTATAACCCTGATGTCATATTAAACATATTGCTGGTTACATCATGCTGTGGGAGCACATTTCTTCATCAGCGTCACAAAAGAAGATTACAAATGAAGGAAGTATGGGTGGAACTAGCTGCAGGACTATGCTGAATATTGACTACAGTTGAATTTGATGTTACATGTTTAGCTTTCTATGTGAAAATGGTGGAATATTAAATACCTTCCTCCTTTTCCTTACAATGATCTCCTTCCCAAATATAGATTATATTTTACGCCTGAAAGCACAATATACAAAACTTCAAGGTGTATAAATACTTTGGCAGGACAGTATAGACGTTAGAAAGGAGTGTTATTGCTAAAGAAGGAACTGCCAGTACTGAGGGAAGAAAACAATCCCAAATGCAGGTCTATATTCTCATTGCAGAATAAGGCTTTAAAAAACAAGGTCTGGTCAGATTCATGCATGGGTATCCTCAAGAGTCTCTCCGTGTTCTGAGTAGTGAGTTTATAAATCTGACGCCCTTCAACAGGCCATGCTCCGTTTGTTGTCTGCTGTGGTCAGGGCATGTGCAGTCACCTCTGCAGGGGTAAGTCAAACTCATGCTGTTCCCCTGCACTTCAATGAGGTCAACCCAACTCTAACCACATAATTTAAAGGCATGCATATTGCATCACATTTTTCAGGAAGCAATTTGAGTGATTCCTTGATTTTTAGCATTGTTGTCTGCATTGGACTATTGCCTAAAGATTTTTTTCCCCTTTTGAAAACACTGTGGATTTCCACATGGGTAAATCACCTCCTTGCAGTGGGAATTGTCGTAAACAGTCCCTGAACGAAAACACTCATCTCTGCTACTTCATTAAACAACCTGCATTAAGATGCAAACAGCAGGAATGAAAATTAACAGGCAGGGGTGGAAATGAGAGGAAACATGAGAAGTAGCAGGGATCTGCATGTATCCCTGCATTTACAAACATTAAACAGCAAGGTGCTAATTTTCCATAAGTAAACCTATGAGAATAAAGATCAAAAAGAGGAAAACAAACAAAACTAAAGAATGGCAGCATGAAAGCACTTGCTCACACCAATTGGGTGCCATATGTAGTGTTAATACGGTGTGCTTTACATTCGAGTAGATTCCATGCTGGGGGAGTTGGCTATGAAGTGGAACTGTGACAGATCTGGATTAGGGGGCAAAGTGTAAAGGTCTGATGTGAAACCAAGAAACGAATTAGAGCTTATTACATTCAAACCCAGCATTAAATCTCTGGAAAAACTGCTATAGTTACAAAAAAAAACCCCACCGTAAACAGTACTGAATCTTCAATGCAATAATAAGCTCCGAGTCAATTTGCCTGTATATGAATTTCAACCCACATTTCATGGCTTTGCCTTGCTCTTTGTTTCCTACTTTCGGGTAGTGAGTGTAAACAGTCCGTTTTATATTTAACCCATTTTCCATTTTTAAGTATTTTACATGCAGTTCAATTAAATAGCATATGTTTAAAGATACCTTATTTAAATGTATTCTAAGTTTGATTCTGGCTCTGCCAGTTGATCTTTATAACATATAACAGGTAAGAACCTCTGATTAAAGTATATTTACTTTAAATTACATCTTGCCGACAGATACCATTTATTAAAGCTATTTTACTTAGCGTATACAAGTGCAACATTGAAAATGTGTTAAAATCAGCACTTATCAAACACTCCCCTGACAAACCGATGCCTTGTTACATTAAATCCTTGTATTTTATGCCCACAAGAGTCAGCTATAAAGCAACTTAAACGAGAAGGACACAACAAATAAAGGTCCAGAAGAAGGTTTGCAGCAGTAACCCATAAAAGTATGTGCCTTAGAAAAAAAGACTTCTTATTCCCTTTCCTCTTTAGTCCTAATAATCCTAATAATGTATATCTTCTGGCGGAGGGTTGTTCCACTGTTGTGGTTGTAGTTGCTCTCTCTTTGATGGGCCACAACTGTTGTGTTGGCCTGACAGATGGCAGATAGAGGTGGCTTGTCTCTCTGTTTTCCAGGGTCGCCGAGCAGCCAACATAAGAACACACCAACCAGACAATAGCAGCGCACCAAACCCTAACTTCCTCAAAGGTCCCCTCCGCTCTCATTAGCAGGGACTTTCAATGACTTCTGTGATAAACATCGCTAAACTATGTCAAATTGTCTCTTAACATATGTTTTGCAAACACTCACAAAGCACCCACAAAAGGCATGTGATGACTCTTTTTCCCTCAAATCTTCAACTGTTAGTCACACATTTGGATAGCGGCGGTGAACCAAACCGTCGCCTGGGTTGCTACGGGTGACTGGAGAACTGACTTTTGGGCTCCTGAGGCAAACAAGCACATGACAGATTAGTGTGTGGGCCTCCTCCAGGCTTCCACCTCTCTGACCCTTAGGAACCCCCTCTTTACCCCCTCCCCATGCCTGCTCTTATCCCTAAACCCATTCCCTGCCTGTCCTTTGTCTCCAAACTCTCTTCATCCAAACTCAAAACAACCTAAGGAGGTGGAAAAGCAAACTGAATCTCAATCACAGAAGCAAAGGCTAGAGTAAGTTGTTTTCTAAGCCGGTGGATTTAGATACTAATGTCATTTTAAAAGAATTTACAAACAAATGTAACTACAAAAGTTTACATGAAAAAAAAAATGTTTTTTTATGTCAGAAATAGAATGTTCCATTATGTGCATTACAAGAAGATCAAACATAAAATAAACAGCTTTTAGGAGCTGAAGAATTATGGAGTTGGATTCTTCAAACTATTTAAAAGTGTGTGTCTGCACCAGATAGGGACTGCTCATATTGGAACAATTGACAAGGATTAACAAGACTAGAGGAGCTTAAACAAAAAAAAAAAAAAAGATGGAAAACTGAAGACACAGGACTGACTATTTAGTCTATAGAAACAACATACCCTCTCTTATTTTTTAGAGGATGGACTTGCGCCCTTGTTTGTCATATGAAGCAAACATCCGTTGCCAGGGTTCGGCCTTGCCTGTGCCCATGTCTTGTGAATGACCCTTGCTGGCTCTTTTATGTGCGCCTATAAAGGGTGGCAGTGAGAGCAGCTCCCACAGGAGGGCTCGACCTGACGATGACACCCTGTTGTCATGGAGACTAATGCTATGTTGGGCTTGGGTTGTTAGTGTGTGTGTATGTGAGGAGGGGCAGAGGGCACTGTCAGTAGTGTATCTAATGATGTTTGCACCACAATGTACTCAACTTCTCAAAGGTCCTCACTTTTTTGATCACATTTATTTGTCGCAGTTTAGGACTTGGGATTCCTATTTCTACGCTGGTATTCTCTTCTGCAAAGATTTTGTAACATGATCAGGGTCGCTTATATTTTATAAGGTTGGTAAAAATGCAGGTTCAAAAGTCAATCCTTTTCAAATACGGTGAAGACAGAGCATGGAGCTTTCATACAAATAAGTACGCTAAAATGCCACTGAATCCCACCTTAAATGTTATCACCTGTGGTTCTAGTTATACTTCACAGCCCAAAGACACTCTAAATTACCAAAGGATATATCACTTCCCTTTCAAGGAGCCCAAGGGACCAATACACCTGGCTTAGCAGCTTAACAGCATTTCCCCAAACACCCGGGCCAAAGGGTGGCTCGCCACAGAACCTGAGACGCTTGATGTTTGAGAGGACTCCTCACATTGACCACTCTTCCTCTGTTGCAAAGTCCTTCCTTACTTTCTTACAGGGAAAGAAAACTTTGAGGGGTTGTGCTTTCCTCATTTGCTTCTTTATTTATTCTCATGTATTTTAGAAGGTTTACATAAGTTAAAAAGACTTAAGCAAAGCTCAGATTAGTTTCTTTGTATCTGAGTGCTTCCTGTTTTCATTGCTGTGCCGACCTTTGTCTTTACAGGGGTGAGTAAGGTTTTGCAGGGGGTGAGAGGAAAGGAAAAGCCAAGGGCATCATAGGGCTAATTGTACATTTTGAAGTTTACCTTAACCTTACCGTCACTTTTTCTAATTTTTTCTCTCTCATATTTTTTGCTTCCAGTTTAGATTCATTCTTTGCATTCGTCCAATGCCCGCTTGGCACATGTTCTCGCAGTGGTGCGGAACATTTTACTCCTAACAGTTAAGTTTACCTTTCTGATAACATAATCTCCCTGTAGTATTGAAAAGCTTATTCCAACAGTGTGGGATTTCCCTTCCCCTAATGTGGCTGGAAGACATCCAGAAACTCTTGGAGAGAGAGAAAGGAAGAAGGAGGGGTGGCATTAGAGAGACCGAGAAGGAGGTACCATCCAAGAAGAAAGTGAAGAGACACTCTGAACCTCATCTGCCAGCCAGTGCCAGCTGTTCTGTCCAACCATTGGCCAATTACATGTAGAGCATCTAGGCCTGCCAGCTTTCTTACTCCCAAGAGCATGTGCATGTGGCCTCAAAATAAAAGAGGTCAGGGATAGCATCGCCTCTCTTTAGTCTTTTCATGTTTTAAGGAATCAATATCGTGCAAAAACTGTACTTTCCTCACAGCTGGATTGCTGGCGCTGTAGTACTGACGGTTAAAAGGAGCTGTACTGTGTTTCTTATGAATTCTACCGCCATGACCAAAACAACCTTGTGATTTCTCCCAAGAGAGAGTGTGAGGTCAGAGCAAATCTTTGGATGGAGAGTGGGAGGGCAGAGGGTGAGGGCAATTTGGTTATACTGAATCTAAAAGCCAACAGTTGTTACTATTGGCCCGTGTTGTTTTTTTGCGTGTTAAGGGGGGGTCCTGTCCTTTTGAGCCTTTCAGAATATGTGACAATGGCTGGATGTTGAGAACATATGTAGGGAGACCCCTGTGGCTCATGGAAGAGGAGCTTCATGCTGGCCCCCTCAGTTTGAGAAAATTCAAGGCCGCTCCTTTCACTCCTTACCCCTCAGTTAATGAATGCGTGAGTGACAGAATGCCGCTATAGGCCATTCAGGGGCCAAAGTCCCCAAGAATTCACCCTTGGACAAACGCACCCAGCAATTGCAAATACATTTGCTTAACAAATTAAAAGAAAGGAGAGTGGTTAATGGGTGTGTGTGCCCGTACATACGTGTGTGAGTGAGAGTTTATGGGTGGGAGAAATGGATGGTGATGGTGTGAAGAGAAAGGGGATAATTCAATTAGTCCTCTTCCTTAGCATAGAAATGAAGGCAGGTTAAAAGGGAGGGATTATTATTTGTACAAAACTGGCCCAGGCTTTGCACAAAAGAAACAAATAAAGATTGGAGAACATCCACAAGCAAGGGGATGTGATAAAGGGTCGAGGAGCAGCAAAAGAGGGTCTTGAAAGCTTTGCTTGGTCTGAATAAAACGGGTCTCTTAAAGATGTGTCTTTCTTTGGGCTTTCCCTTCATCATTTCTAACCACAGTTTTTTTTATTTTAAACCCGATCAAAATCCATTGGCAGTCTCTAGGAAACTGTAATGCTTTCCTGTATGTTTTTTATGTATTTTGTGCAACTATTAAGCATTTCTTGCCCCAGTCTTGAACAAAGCAAAAAAAATCAACAGCAGAAAAAATCACTTTCACACATAGCATGTATTAAGGGTAAAAAGCAAAGTCTCAATGTGGCCCTCAGTGTGTGAATGAAGCCTGATCCTTGCAGCTCGATGAGAGGCTCTGCCCGTCAGGGAGCGGCGGCGCTGTGAACAGCTGTGAAGTCATTTTGATAATGATGAGAATAATAAGCGTGCAGACTGGCGTGGTGGAGCCGCTAAGGCCTGCAAGGCTCAGGGCTTTGCTGTTGCAGCTTCACTGCTCCTGAATAGATAAAAGTGATTAAAGCACTCCTGATTATCCCTGACCAATATGTAATGGATTTACAGCCCTTTCAATTAGGCTGTATTTGCTGGCCGCTTATTACTTGGGCTTTTGGTTAGGTAATCAGGGTAGAGGGGGCTTTCAGCTGGGAGTGGGCACTTTGGTTAAAGGGTAGGGGCTACATAGTGCACAGGGGGCACCTAACCCTCTTTAATGCAAGGATGATCTGTGAGACCCCCAGCTCAAAACTCCCTTACCCCCCACCCTTCTTTTGATTTTCCCATCCCCCACCCCCCATCTACATTGTCACTCCTCAGCGACAAAGAGTTACAAGCTCGGGCAGCTTCTCTGTCCCACCGCGGCCACCTCCCTCTGAAATCTGACCTGTGTGGCAAAATCAATACAGCCTGATGTTCTGATAATGTCCTAACATTAGCAAGGGTGAGAGGACATGTCGACCACACCTTTTTAATAAGGCACACATAGATGAACAGATACATCGTCAATGCTAGGCTATCCAATTTATCAAATTTTATAGAACAGTTGTAAAACTCAAATTTCTAAATTCATATCAGGTTAAACTAGCATATAAGATGAGTAATTTTAAACAGTTAAAATTGAGTAGATTAATTAGCCTCACTGTAAGTAAATCAAGTAAAATTCTACAAACATTCAACTCATAACTAACTCAGAGTTTATTTTAATATACATAAATAAGTACCTCAGTACCCCCTGTTTTTAATAAACTCCACACAAGGACCAGATCTATTTCTATGCTAGAAAACTTTCTTCTCAGCCTAAACAAGCAGCAGGTTTATGAGAAAATGAAAGGCATCAACAAACTAGGCAGCTTTTAAGGGCTCTGACTTAAAAAGGGTGGGGGGGTTGCACAATGGTCAAAGCAACAAGTATTAACTTCTCAGCTTTAGAAATCAAAACAGAATATCATCAATAACATATAAACAACACAATTGTCTTTAAACAATATCAAACATGTTAAGCAACACATCACCTTAAGAGCCATCCATGGACACCACTGGCCAATATTTTAGACACACCTCTTGTGGTCCATTTGGATATGATGCTACTACACAGATTTATTGGAAGATCTTTCAGGATGCTAACTTACTGCTCTGCTATTGTGGTGAGCACTGATGACTTATTGTCCCATTGAAGGAACCAGTTTGAGATGATTAGAGTTTTCTGACATTAGAATATGAGCACAGTGTGGCCATATGGGGATCAACATGTCAACAAGATTACTCAGCCTTTCATGATATTCACTCCGAATCCTGACCCCATCTTTTGAATAGTTCAGTTGAAATCAAAACTTATCCTTTATCGTTCAATCGTGTTGAGTCTATGTGAATCTTATCCTCTGCTTCCTGTTCTTAGCTGACAGGAGTCTCAGGTGTGATCTTTTGTCTCTGTATCCCATCTACTTCAAAGGATGATATGTTGTGCATTCAGAAATGGTATCCTATATTCCTTCTTGCATAAGATTAGCTACCGTAGCTGCTTTTGCCTTTCTTTAATTTCCAACAAGCAAGCAAATGAAGAGGTGCATAATAATGTGGCATATGAGGGTTCACACTGATTCACTTCTACAATCAACAAATGTGTTATGCTGTTTATTGTTTTTGTTCGTTTTAATTTTGTTAAATTATATGACGGGAGCTGTGGTGTATGATGGTAGCTACAGTAGAAGGTACTTGAAGGAAATGCTTTTCAGGAGCCCATACAAACTTAGCCATCTCTTATGTCACGCATTGCAGAGCTGAGCTAAGTAAACAGCCCAGACTGATGAGATTGACCTGGTCAGCATGACCCTGTGACAGAAAGTTAAAATCACATTTTCACTTGCTCCCACAGCCGCTACCCATGACCAATGTGTGTATTTCTTTTTATGCAGAGGTTGTCAAGATAGAAGCATAGATGTAAAGATGCTTACCGTGAGGTGCTGGAACAGCCACGCCCTCATGATATTTGTGGCCACCTTGGGAAAAATGCCACGCTTTTTCTGCCTCTTCTTATCCTTGTCTGGATCATCGTCATCCCCTGTGCCAGGCGATGCAACGCTGTTGTCTAAGCCATCTCCTGGGCGGAAACCAAACCCGAGGTTAAATAACATCTCAAACCACATCACAGGAAGAAGTACATTCAGTCAAAGCTGAGTTTAAGTGTTATGAAAGATGGATAAATGGACAAAGACCACAGTTACTGATGCTGGAATTTAAAAGTGTTACACTTAGGCTGTATGATTTGGTTCAAGTAAAGCTGATGTTGTGCAACGAAGATGAGGAGGTAGGGGGATTAGGATGGCCTTAGATGAAGACCTGCATAGAGATTGGAGGGTTTACACAGAGCTGCTCTATACCTGAGGCAGGGGAATAGGGGTTAATGGCTCAAATGTTACGGTTGGACACTGAAACATTGTGTTCCTCATTCCACTTCTCCAGAAGGAAGGGGGAAATGAAAAGAAATGGACAAGGAGCTTTCAAATACAGTGGAGACTAAGACTCATGTCATTAATTCAATTAAATTTGCATGCTTGACTTAACACAGAGGATTTTTTCCCATCCTTTGAAGAGAGCCAAAGGCGACAGAATAGAGTTATGCTGATATGTACAGTTTAAAAAAAAAGGATTCATGAATTACAACATCTAGTTGAGCTTTTGGAGTCCTGATTTGTGATTTGAGGAGATTCATTGTTGCAGTTCGATGCACATAATGGACTTGTCCTATTTTATCCACCGCCCACCCCAGCACCACCCCCCCACCCCACCCCCCAGTCCAAGCACAAGATTAGCATGACAGGCCAGCGATGGCATTGCATGCATTAATGTCCATCAGCGTTTGATTTCTTGACAAAAACATGGACATACGCCTCCTTCAATCTGAAGTTTCCATCCTTGTCCCCTGCTTTTTTCTTGTTCCTCCTCTTCTGTGGCATTAATTGTGCATTAGCAAAAATGATTTACTTTTAACAGTCATGGTTATTTTTTCTTGCCCCCGGGCACGAATGCCTTGAAAGCCTTCCTTGAGGGCATCTAAATTATGTATCTGAAAAACTCCTCCACTAAGGAAGCGAAGGACCCTGACATTCTCAAAATTCAGACGCACATGTCCTCCTGTTTTTGGTGAGGCATCAATCACAACCACCTATACAAGCCTTAATCTCACATAAATATTTCAACTAATAACATTAAAAAGGGGGGAAAGAAAAAGGATCCGACTGGTGGTGTAATCAAATGTAAAATAAATGAAGAACACAGGGCCAGCAGGGGCCTGTAGTTCCTAAAACTTTTTTGTCTTTGTGTATGTTTTTCTCAACTTTCTTCGTCTTCCCAGCCTGTGCTGCATTTTTCTTCCAAATCATTAGCTTGATGATACATGTAAAAGATACAAAAAGAAGAGGCAACCAAAAGTTAAGAAGCACCTGGGCTTCTGAAGGACATATCGTGTTGAGGATTTAGATGAGGGGCAGTCATTAGGGGGCAAATGCCATAAATCCCAGGCTAAGTATGAATCCTTGTTCAGGAAAGCCTAAAACAATAAACTTTGGTCCTACCCTGACTGTGAGGAGCTTCCTGAGAAATGCGACCCAGAAGGAAGCTGAGTCCAACTCCCCCAGTTTGCTTCAAAAACTCACAATAAAACCCAACCAGTGAGCTGTGAATTTTAACCCTCCCCGCCTTTTTTTCTTTGCTTTTGAGCTTCGCTGAATAATGTTTATGCTTCGGTGTTTGTTTGTATGCCGCTAGGTTTTGTGTTGATTTTCAAGCTACTCTCCAAATCCCTCTCCCGCTGTGAGCAGTGAGGCTCATCCAATAGAACTGCACAGTGGCCAAAAGGCTGGCAGATTAATTTTATTGACGTTTCCATTTTCACTGCAATGTGATAGCCTTCCCCCTGGCCAGGGCCGGTGCGACCCATACGTATTTACAGACTGACCTGTCACTTCATTACCCAGCATGCTTGCAGCCTCCTGCCCTGGCCCGCGAGGATGAAACCAGACTCCCCCCTGCTTTTCAGCCCCTCTGTATCTTACATTGATATTGGCGTGTGTCTACAGATCCGACTCCTTCAGCTGCAAGTCTGTTTACGGTTTCAATGGCTGTCTTTGAATCTGTATTCATATGCTTACATTTTACTTCATCGCAAGAAAAAAAGAAGTACAAAGTGTGGACAGAGGATTGAAAAAAAGAAAGACAAAGGAGAAAAGAAGCAAAGAATAAAGGAGGAGTAGAAATAGAATAAAGAAGATCCAACTTGCTCAACCTCATTACATCTGAAGGAGAGCTGGTGCTTTGCATCCACCCCCACTCCTTTCTTATGAGCGAGAGAAGGAACGCTGCAGGGCAAATTGTCCCAAACGCTAATGGCTTCTGACTGTTCCCTGGCAACTCTGCCATTCTAACCTGTGTGGATGTGCACTCTGAGAAAAAAAATTGGGTAAGGAAAAAAAAAGTACAGGGCAGAGCAGAGGGAAGCGTCCCATCATCTGGCCATGTGACACAGATGGGGGTTGGCTATTAGGAGGCAGTCGAAAGGCCTAAGGGAGCCGAGGTGCTGGAGTGTAGCCCCAGGCACTTTGGAAAAGCAGCGCCCTTGGAGAAGAAAAAAAAAAGACAGCATCACACCCCCACCCACTTTCCCCTCTTTTTCTTTCTTCCCCTCAACCTTTTCTCCTTCCTTCTTCTCCCTCCCTTCCTCACTCCGTCAAGATATTGACTTAAAGTGCATGCAATGAAAGTTTGAGCGCATATTTTCATACGCACTGGGACTGCGAAAGTGTAATCAGGCAAACACGGAAGACAATGACCGGACGCAATGAGGGTAAGAGAGAATGAATAAGCGCACTGGCAAACAAACAAGCCCAAGTCCAAGAGCACATTATACGCTCACATACATTCCCTCTCTCATCACCAGTGGCTGGTTATTAAAAATGCATTCAGATATATCTCCTTGTGAGTAAATTGGTCTCAGGGCTGAGCTCATTATCAGCCTGAAAAAGGACTGTAAACACATTGCAACTCGGCTTATCTATTGTTGGTACATTCGAGGTCGCTTTAGGAAATCTTGTTCAAAAAAAATGAGCAGAGTACAAAGTGTCGTATATTCTTTGCTG